>NC_133353.1:18016889-18116889 GCF_030506205.2 Paramisgurnus dabryanus | reverse complement strand
CGCAAAATTGTAGGACATTTTAAGCACAGCCCTGTATGGGAAGCCGATCTCCTCAAAAGAAGGACGAAACTGCGCCACTCGATTGATCCGCGCTGCGCGGACCAATTATACGCACGGCCCAATGGACAGAGCCGCGCGACTATCTGGATAGCGCAGAGATGAGTTGTTTACTTGCGCCACCCGATGGATAGCGCAGCGCTGACCAGTTTCATCAGAGTAGCGCGACCCACTGGGAAGCGCAGCGCGACTCTGATGGAATAGACTCGATTTACCCACAATTCTCTGCTAGTGGGACAAAACAGTGTTAGTGCTGTCAAAACATTATTAAATTTTAAAGATAAAAAAATAAAAGTATAATTATTCGACTGTTTATTTATTGGCAGGCAACTTGTGCGAATTCCACTCCCTCTCTCAAAGAAGCAACTTAAACCATTTTGCAAGATGTAAACAACGCTGGTCCAGAAACACTTCCTGTCTCAGTTTCTAACTGTTTTCTTTATTTCACATATATCTTAAAGATAATTGTTTAACTTTTTGATTCAGTTATTTTGGTTGTTATATTTTATCCCAACGTGTTAAAAAACTGAAACACGAAGAGCTTCGACCAATTGACTTGCAAAATGGTCTATATAGCAGTGCTTGGTTATTGGGAACAGTTGAGATATTAACAAATATACAGCTTATGTCACTTTATCAGTGCGGGACTAACAAACCAAAGTAACTTGCAAACCCACATTTCCTGATATGTCAAGAAATGCAGCTGGCACTACCAGAAAAATATATGCAAAACAATTGCATAACGCTATAATGTCATTATTAAATCATTACAAATTATTACAAAAATAAAATAATAAAATAAATGTAACTGCAATGCATAAAGTATACAAATGACGGCAGCATATAAGATGAGAACACCATATAAGATATTATAAATATAAAACGAGCACTCAAGGTAGATAAAAAAAATCGTTGATCATTGCCATTCATATTGTAATCATTTTTATTAATGTCAAATAACAGAATAGTAGAATTCGTGCATATCTTTAACACAAAATAAAAAAAATAATAATAAACAGAGATAATTTACGTCAGACGTGTGGTCACCTCTATTAAATTAACCACCAAGAGGAAGAAATTGTTATTTATGGTTACCCGATTATACCAATCAAGCTGATAAGTATTTAGATGCTGTTTTAACTTATGCATTAGTAAATTAAGTTGTCTTGTGGCAAAATTAACAAAATGGTTATTTAAACTGGAAATAAATTGTATACTAACAGAGAATTGTGGGTAAATCGAGTCTATTTCATCAGAGTCGCGCTGCGCTTCCCAGTGGGTCGCGCTGCTCTGATGAAACTGGTCGGGTGGCGCAAGTAAACAACTCATCTCTGCGCTATCCAGATAGTCGCGCGGCTCTGTCCATTGGGCCGCGCATATAATTGGTCCGCGCAGCGCGGATCAATCGAGTGGCGCAGTTTCGTCCTTCTTTTGATGAGATCGGCTTCCCATAGCCCTGCTAACACAGAGGAGCTACATCAGCAACAAACCGCAATCGGACAACAAAAAGAGCAACTGATACAGGACGTTTCGATGAGGTGGAACTCATCGCTCGATACTGTATGATCACACGTCACTTACGGAATGAAGAGGCTGTTAAGGCAACTTTAGCCCAACAGAAACACAAGTTAGTCATGCTGACTGCTGCTGAATGGGAACAACTGCACAAGCTGGAGACGCTTCTTGAACCATGCAAGTAAGTCTGTCACACATCCATGCCATTTATTGTTGCAGCTGTATTTGTTACACAGCTAAAATGTCTACAGCTCTTACTGAGAAAGATAAAGATGTTTGTTAAAAAAAACTTTTAAAAAATCCATAAAATGATCTCTTAAAAATGTTAAAGGGGACAGAGAATGAAAAACCATGTTTACCTTGTCTTTGTTGAATAATGGTAGTCTACCCGCATTCACGAACATACAAAAAGTGCTAGACATGCTAAACATCTCAGTCTCATAGAAATTCCTCTTTTAGAAATGTCAGCCAGAAAACGGCCCAATCTCAAAAACTGATGCTTATGACATCACAGGCATCTCACTGCCCCTCCACTTTAAAATAATTGGCTTAATTTTTTGAGTGGCAGCAAAGTCAGCCAATCTGTGATGAGATTGCAAGTTAAGCCAGTAGGGGGAGCCAAATAGGTGCAAAACCACTTGTTTAAAATCCCCCACCCTTTTAGCGCTATCTGAGAGAGGTTTTTAGGAAGCTTCTAAGGCATTACAGACCCAAAAAAAAAATTTTTGTATACATGTCACATCACAGAACAAGGATAAATACCCCGTTCAATCATTCTATGTCACCTTTAAGGATTTTAAAATCCACCATGTGTTTAATATGCTTATCTTAGCCTATGTACTGAAATTTATTGTTATTGACCTTGTTATCTGCCACCTCAGGTATGTGACTGAACTCCTTGGGGGTGAAACCTATGTTTCATGCTATGTGGTGCTGCCTGAATTCTGCCACCTTAACCATGTAATGAGGGTCTCTGATGACAATCCAGCATATGTGGCAAGGTTCAAGACTGTCTTTAAGAAAGACCTTGCTGAACGCCAAGCTGTCATGAACAATGAATGGCTGAAACTTTCATCAGCTCTTGACCCACGTTTTAAGGCTTTAAAGTGCATGGCAAGAGGAGAGAGAGAACAGGTGTGGTCCAGCCTTGAAAAAATACTACAAGAGGCAGAACCCAGCACACATACTCCACAACCCAGTGAAGAACATGAGCCAGCCAAGAAAAGGAGAATCCTTCTGCTGGGTTCAGAGTCAGACTCGGAATCAGAAGAAGAAAATCATGTTAGCAATGCACTACAAAACTACAGAGCTCAACCCATTATTGAGATGGATAAGTGTCCTTTAGAGTGGTGGTCAGTTAATGCAGAGGCCCATTTGAAACTGTCTTCCTTAGCTCGCAAATATTTGGCTTGTTTTTATACAGCCCTTGTAGCCCGAGTAGGCTTATGTTCAATAATAAAAAAATGTTATGGCCATTGTAGCCTGAGTGATAGGCTTGTGTATTAAAAATAATGTTACAGCCATTTTAGTCTGAGTTGATAGGCTTGTGTTAAAAAATGTAAACATTATGGCCATTGTAGCCTGAGTGATAGGCTTGTGTATAAAAAATGTTACAGCCATTTTAGTCTGAGTAATAGGCTTGTTTTCAATAATTAAAATTGTTTATGGCCATTGTAACCTAAGTGATAGGTTTGTGTTTAATAAAAAAACCTGTTTTTTGTTATAATGGATCAGTCTTCATTAAACACAATTATTTTAAATTACATTTTGGGGGAAATTCTCAATTAATATTAACGTGCAATGAAATGTGATTAATTAGATTAATTAATTGCCACATCATGTAATTAATTAGATTAAAAATTTTAATTGTTTACCAGCCCTAATAAATATGTATCAAAACATCTTACCACCATGGGTAAATTTTTCTTTTCTCTCTAGGCAAGATTGCAAGATAGACCAGTTGCTCACAATTGGGCAGAAGATGGCAGCACTACTCCTTTAAAGGACTTGTCTGACGGAGACAACTTTAAAACCAATGCAGAAGGCAAGAAACTAGAAGACATGTTGATCCAACGTGATAATGAGATCAGTATCCTTTACCCAACTTTCATCATTATCGTGTTGTCATATACTTTACATCTAGGACAAGTGGCCAATCCATGTCGATTCTGTCTATCGACTATGTATATTCTATGTCAGTGGTCGGAAACTGGTGGCCCGCAGGCCAAAACTGGCCTGCCAGCAATAATATCAGACCAATCTGTTTATTTTTATAGTGGCTGGTTCTGAAATAGATCTGTTATGACAGCAACAATACTCTCAAAAGCTGTGTTCGTCTTCACACCGTGCAGCAAGAACCATCAAGCGGATGACATCAGAGTACCACGAGAGTGATTTAAAACCCCCTTAACCTAAAAAATGCACTTTCAAATGTTTTTCTATCAGAAAATGAGTCACCTGTCTGTGTGCAGAAACATCATATAATTATACAAATCCATCTATTCTGCTGTGTGTAATCTCCTTTAACCCTCTGGGGTCTAAGGGGTTTTTAGGGCCCTCGGGAAGTTTTGAAATGCACTGACAGTTGCTTAAAAACATATTAATGGCAAAAGTCTCATAACACTGTGTTCAGCACAAACTGGGCTACAATATTATTTGATCAACATGTATATACATGTTTGTATTTTTAAGAGAAAAATGTTTATGCATGGTTTTTGAAAAAGCTAATTTTTTAAGTCACTGATATAAGTCCACAAAACTCATTCTAAACATGTTTTCCCAAGACTTTTTAAAACAGGATCTAGTAGTCTAGATTTTTGTGCAGTAAAAAGCTCAAAAGAAGAACTGCCTATCATTGTCTGGACTCTTGTTTGTGTTTTTGTAATCATTATAGTAGAAACACAACAAGGGACAAGCGTTATAAACTTATCAATGTTTGTTTACAGTCCCCGCCATTACTCCCTCACGTGTTGATCATGAAAGCATCTGTTTTTCGATCTCACTTACATCATTTAAAAGCAGACATTCCAAGCATTATGTAGACATTTATCTTTTATTTCTATTCGTTAAGTTAGTTAATTTTTCTGACATGTTTCTGAAAGGACTTCACTGAGGGAGAGAGAACAAAACACGCATCATTTTATTTTCTTAATTTTGCGAAAAGCACAACATTCTGTTTTTATTGGTAGGGGACAGAAAATATTTTTGACACTTTAACGTTTTAAACGATGTATAAATCATATCTTTATGTCCAAAATCAGCAGAGTAATCTAAGTCTCTTTGTGGAGTGATTAAAAAATAAAGAGTTTGCGCCGCCCGCGCCGCAGTCGACCCCAGAGTGTTAAACCGCAACAGTCACACAAACCTGGCTGTCGGAAATCCCATATCAATGTGGTGTCACATTGATTATGCTCCATCTATGCTCACAGACTCCATCTTATGTAGTTCAACCTTCTGCCAGAGACACATGTTTTGATGTAGTCCAAGGCACGTGTAAGCATTCTTCTCCCTACTTTGCATGACATTTATAAGAGTCTTTGGATTGTTGGCAATAGTGGTCAGGTGTTAGCCTGGTTTAGATCGTATTTAACCAACCACTATCACTTTTTTATGTAAATGAGGAAAATTCATGTCACTCTCAGGTTAAATACAGCGTACCGCAGAGATCAGTTCTAGGTCCTCTCCTTTTCTTGTTATATATGTTACCTCAATGAGACATTATCAGGAAACATGGCATAATTTTTCACTGCTTTGCAGATGATTCCCAGCTTTACATCTCCTCTCATCCTAGTGAAACCCACCAGTTTTCTAAGCTAACAGACTGTATTAGTGATATCAGTGACTGGATGGCAAACAAATAAGGTAAACAAGCTTCAGCTGGTTCAAAACGCCACTGCAAGAGTGCTTACTCAATCTAAGAAGTATGATCACATAAGCCCAATTTTGGCATCGGCAAACTGGTTACCAGTTAAATATCGCATACATTTTAAAATATTACTAATCACCTATAAAGCCCTAATTAGTACCTTCGTATCTTAGATAATTACTATCAGAATACAATCCATCACGTACATTATGGTCGAAAAATTCTGGTCACTTAATTATCCCTAGAATATCAAACATGTCTAAAGGTGGTCAATCCTTTTCCTACTTTTTCTACTATATATAAATATTATATATATGTTCCAAAATGCGATAAACGTTATTTAAAAAAAAATCAGTTACCACCAAAATCAGTATCAGGTCAGTATTAAAAAGTAAATTCTCCTCCTTTTCTGCAGAATGCAATAAATCTGCTCAACAAATCACAGCACACCATTTCACGCACTGTAAACAACAACACACGTTTATACAATACAATACAAGTTTATTTGTATAGCACATTTAAAAACCATAGAAATTGACAAAAGTGCTTTACAAGGCAAGAAATGAAATAAAAACAGTAATAATCAAAAGATGTTGAAGGCAAAGGGAAAAAAAGGAAGTTTTCAGGGCATATTTTAAAATAGATAGAGTTTGGGCAGTTATTTTGTAGGCCGGGAGATGGTTCCATAACTTGAGACCAACGACCGCAAAAGCACGATCACCCCTGTTTTTTATTCTAGTTCTTGGAACATAAAATAAATCAGAGTCTCCCGATCTGAGGTCTCTAGACCGAGAAGGCAGGGGCAGAAGTTCCTGTACTTGACAGGTAACCAATGAAGCGAAATTAAAACCGGTGTTATGTGATTACTTTTACGCTTTCTTTTTAAGAGCCGGGCGGCAGCATTTTGAACTAACTGTAGGCGTGAAATGTAAGTCTGAGAGGCACCGATGTAGAAAGAGTTGCAATAATCAAGACGGGACAATATTAACACTTGCATGACATTTCAAGATTCTTACCAGACAAAAATGCCTTAACCTTTGCTATAAGGCAAAGTTGATAGAAACAAGACTTAACCACAGAACCTATCTGCTTATCAAATTTAAGGCAGTTATCAAACAAAAAACCCAGATTTCTAATGCAGCTGGCTTTATGAGGTGACAGAGTATCAAGATTAACATCAGGAGAGCTTTGATAGTTTGAACCAAACAAAATAATTTCAGTCTTTCTCTCATTAAGACTTAAGAAATTACTAGCAAGCCAAAGTTTCAGTTCATCTAAACAGTATTAAAGGCTTAAAGGCAAGTTTATAGTCACGCTTTATAGGCAAATAGATTTGTGTGTCATCAGTGTATAGATGAAAAGATACACCATGTCCAGGTAAAATAAAGGTAACCAAAGGTAACATGTAAAGATTGAACAGTACCGGGCCAAGAACTTACCTTTTTAACAGATGAAGAATGGTGCCCAAGACAGATGGAGTAACTCCTGTTTGATAGATAAGAGTGAAACCACTGGAGTACCATACCCCAAAGACCCACGCATGCTTCAAGACTTGAAAATAGAATATTATGATTGACCAGGGGCCCGTTTCAATAAGGAGGTTCAACTAACTCTGAGTTAAAACTTGAACTCTGAGTAAACTTACTCTGAGATAGGAAACTCTGAGTTTTCGGTTACAGAACAGCTGATCTGAGTTAGTTCAATCGACTCTGAGTAGGTTACCTCTGAGTTAAGCGCGTGCACAGCCACTATGAAAAGCCATCATCAATGGAGCTCCGATATTACGATTTACCATGGCAACAGCACGTGACAAAGAGGACTAAATCATTTTTACTACTAAAACTGAAAGTGTTACTGCAAGTGTACAGCAACTACAAGCATATATTTTAAAGAAAAGAGTTGTTTTTGGAAATTGCTACTCTAGCAAATGTGTACATTAAGTTTTTCATCACAATTAAAATATCAGAAGTAAATAAACTGAGGACTGTACATTATTATATTCATTTTCATGCAGATGCAATTCCATGAACAAAAAGATCACAGCAGCTCAGCTAAAAATGAAATTAGGCATAATACTTGGACATTTACCTCCTTTTGCAAAGAGGTAAAATTTGTAATTTTTACTGTTGATTACCATGTGGCACCATTAATGCAAAAGGTCAAACCACAAAGAATCAAGAATGCATGGTAATAAGGTGTCATGGCTCTGCAATCAAAAAATGTTGTTATAATGGAAGTCAATGGGGGAAAAATGGCCACAAACAATAAATGAGGGAGAAAAAAATTAAATCTGATGCTGCACAAAAACTAAAAATGCATCAAAGCCAATGTTTTTATCAATCATTGGCATGCCCAAGACTGTAAAAAAGGTAAATGAAAATCCAGTCCACATTCATTTTTAAATTGAAAATCAGTGTTTTTGTGTTTTTTTTTTTTCTCAAATCAGTGGCATCACTTATGAGCTTGGCAATTAAAGAGTTAAAATCATGAAATTTTTGGAAACATTTGGTAGTTTTGATCAGTACTGAGGTTGATTAACAGATTTATGCAAAAAAAAATTTATAAAATATTAATATGATACATTTTTACTGCCGTTTCATTTAGTGGCCATTTTTGGCTGCTAACAACACGAAAGGGTAGTGAATTGGAACGAGGCACAAGGCGAAGAGGCAAAATAGTGGCATGTTTAAGGCAGTTAGGTACGGTCCCAGTGGAAAGACATCTAGTGGTGTGTAGGCTGACAGAGGTAATAGATGATTTTATCTTATAGATTTTGTCGTTAAAATAATTTGCAAAGTCCTCACAAAGAGAAACAGATGTCACAGGAAAATGATTAACAGTGGGATTGAAATTGTAAATAGGGCTTTAGGCCTACCAGTGTTACACAAAATTAACTCTGAGAAATAAGTATGTTTAGCAGCACGTTATAATGCAGAGAGAGAATCCTTTAAGATTTCATAAGAAACTTGTAAGTTATACTTAATCCACTTGCGTTCAGCCCTTCTACAGGTAACGAGTAAAGAAGCAGTGTCATTTAACCAAGGCTTAGGCCTAGTCCACACGGACACAGGTATATTTATAACCGGACTTTTCCCTAAAAAAAAAATCCTATCCACACATGCTCGGTTTAAATTAAATATCCATCCACACGATAAAGCAAAAGCACGCTATCAAGTGCTGTCAAGAGCATGCCACACCAGCAGGCGGGGATATAACCCAAATTGTGTTCCACAATATAGTGAGATAACTGAGCATCTATCTGCATACATGTTAGAAGCCCTGTTGGCACAGTTATTATTAGCAAGATACGTCCGCCATTGCACAGAATCATCAACAAAGCAGTCCCGGCGCACAATCTTGACGTCAAACACAGTGGATAACGGCGCACACTCTGATGTCGCAAGGCAAACCCCCCGGGTTTACTCTCTACACGACACCACTGTAACCAGGGTTTCTTAAAAAGCTCACCCTGGCCGGGGTTTTCAAATATGCTCGGTTTCAGTGCCCTGATACTGCGGTTTCGTGTGGACGAACGGCCGAACCGCGTGAAAAAACCCACGGTTATAAAAATACCTGTGTCCGTGTGGACTAGGCCTTAGAGTTATGCTTATGTTTTTTTTAATTTAAGAGGAGCAACAACATTTAAAATCGTAGTGCAGGTGGAATAAAAAGGTTTAAATGTTCATCAACATCAGATTACCCATGAGTCCGTGTCCTGAATGGCACATAGATCAGAATATGAAGCTGTAAATTCAACACTAGAGCAAATTAGAAAAGACACAAGTCAATCGTAGAGGGGGTGTTGTATAGGTGTATTTCCAGGAAAAGGTAAAGAGAACAAAACTGGTAAATTATCCGACAAGCCTGTGTCTAAAATGTTAATGTCCAAAACAGGTAAATCACGAGATAGAATTATGTCCAAAGTATGACCCTGAATATGAGTGGGGCCAGACACCCATTGATCAAAATCAAACGAGTCAATGAGACTTCAAAACTCTTTAGAGAGTGGCTTAGAGTCACAGCACATGTGGATATTAAAATCTCCCAACATTAAGATTCTGTCTGGTAACAATATCCCCCAAAAACTCAGCAAACTCATTGAGAAAATCCTTGTTTGGTTGCGGCGGGCGAAAGATCAAAACAAATAGCACAGGAATATTTAATGTGGGCTGAAGCAACAACACTTCAAAGGTGCAACGAGGGCTAGATGATAAATAGCGGCAGGAATATGAGTTTTTAAACACCGCTGCTAGTTCCCCACTGCGGCCTGATAGCCTCTGTGAATTAAAAAGATTACAGTCATGAGGAACCCGTTCAGTAAAAGGACTTAACTCACCAATAAAATATCCAGTGCGTGAGATGTGAAGAAGTCGTTTAATAAAAATGACTTATTAACCACTGACCGTGCGTTGATCAAAGCCACCTTGGGTAGAGGAAAACGGCCGGGCACACCAATGGCGCACTTAGTATAGTCCATAGTCATGCGAATATTTAACAAACTATAGCAGTCATAGACCAGCAACAAATTACAGTCAGTAATTAGGAAAGATAAACAAAAAATCATAACATTTATAAAACGAGAGACCAGCCATCTTTAATATACACAGAATCCTAGTTTTCCTCATCTACTTTGTACTTCGTAATCAACAAACAGACAAAAACAAAATAATACATTTGATTGCATTGATAAACCTGTGGTGGTTTTCTGTGGCAGAGAAGAAATGCAAGCCACTAGGGCGATGGAGAAATGCTGGCTGTTGCTTGTTCTCCCGACAGCATCAAGCTTCTGTCATGCTAACACATTTTATGAGCGGATTTTATGAAAAACGTTTCATTATTTCACTCGAAGTCAACGAAAATCATTTTACAGCTGATTGCTGTTAAAAAAGTTCAGCGACGACGTCCCAAGGATGATAGCATTATCATGTTCTTAATATGACAAAGTAAGTGTTTTGATTAATGCCATTAATGTGTATTTTTTAAAGCTGCTGTCGGCAAGTCTGGAGGATTGAGCTGATTTCAAATGTTTACAATTGTCATGCCCCTCCCCCACTACCACAGAGCAACCTCCCTTCAAGCTTGTCCTTGTCAGTGCTAGGCCTGGCACACTTGATTCCTTTTAAGGATCCGGGTTATTGTGAGTCACTCACTAAAGTGATCTGGGTTGTGTAAGTCACTTGAGTCACTTGAGTCATTAAAGCTAAATCGCCAAGGAAACTCAGTACATACCCACTTGTAACCGGCTAATCCACGCGACTCGAGATTCTCAGAGCCGGAAACATTGCAGACTCACAGACCATGGTACTCATGAGACTTCACTCGCTATACAGATCCACTGGAGCCGGTTAGTGGATCTATAGAGCGACTGAAGTCTCCTCAAAAGCAAATCCACAACAAAAGCCTTTCACTTCTGAAATAACATGCTTATAGGTTTTAGGTTTGGTGTGTATGGTCGACCATTTAAAAAATAGGCCTTATAATAATAGCATAATAATATAGAGAAAATATAGAAAAAAACTGTGTTCTGCTTATGTAGCCCCAGAGCCTGCAATGAGTCTGCGATGTTTCCGGCAGATCTGCGAATTTGCAGTGTTTCCGGCTATGACTCGAGAGACAGTTCGCGTGGATCAGCCGGTTACGGATCAGCCAGTTACAAGTTGAGAGATTCTCGAGTCAGAGCAGATTCGCATGTCTCTCGAGTCCGCATTGTGTTCGGCTCTGAGTGAGAATCTCAGGTCAGTTCGTGGCTCGCGTGGATCAGCAGGTCCCTCAAGTTTGCAATGTTTCCGGCTCTAGGTGAGAATCTTGGGTCAGTTCTAGCGCAGATCAGCCGGTTGCTGTTGAGTAGTGTGTGGTGGCGCTGTTTATGGTTTTACATTGAATTGTAGTAGGACTCAACTGATCCGGGTTAATGATACTAGAGACTCGCGACTCATGAGTTAATTTAAAGGTCTGGGTGAAAGATCCGAGTGAGTCACGACTCAAACTGGTCTAGTCAGTGCGTGTGCACCAGTATTATTGTGAACGCATACTTAGAAAGAATACTTAGATTAATTACATAACACTCAGAAATATAATCAATGGTTGATAAAGCACAATTACCTGTCGAGAAGAAATGTGGCAAGCTCTGCATCATGTTAATAATAATAATTTGTTAGATTTATATAGCACTTTTTCTGCAGACCTCAAAGCGCTTTACATATGAATGGGGGAATATCCTCAACCACCACCAAGCTTGAACCCTTTAAAATCTTGTAGATTCCTCCACCTTTCAAATGCCGCTCTGATATTGATCCTTGTTTTAGTAAGGGCACGGTCGCTTTCTATCTTTGTTTCTTCTTTTCATTGGTTGTTCTCCTAGCTCTGGTTGTTAACTGAGGAATCAGAAGTTTGTTAGTGAATGTTCTCTCCTCCATCATGCTGTGTTTAATCCAACACATCTGTGTGAACTTCAGGCGGATGCATGAGTGTAACGCGCGCAAAGGGGGAGCGGGGAAATCTGTGGCGTGTCACGTGTGCAGGAACTGTGATTGACAGGCAAATTTTACACAGTCCTGCACTAATGGGACCAGATGAACCGGGAGCGGTGGATTTTTGCAAAACAAATAACAGGCTCTAGATGGAGCTAGAAGCGCAGATTTTTTTCTTAAACAGTCTAATTTATGTTGTTCTGTCAGAGCATAGTGTCGGTTTCAGTGAATGTGATCAAAATATCTTGCAGACCGCAGCTTTAAAGGCGGAGTGCACAATGTTTGAAAAAAGTTTTGGAAAAGGGAGTCGGGCCGGCTACCAAATCACACTTGCAGCCAATCAGCAGAAAGTGGCGCGTCGACTTACCAACATCCTTGACGGGGGTGCGTATGTGTTGGGCGGGTCTATCAAAAGAAGGTCCAGATTCTATTGGGGTAGGGGCGTGTATGTATATCAACATTGGCTTTTTGTGCACTCCGCCTTTAATCAGTATATAGCACTAGTCAACTAACTGAATATAACATGGCAAAGATGAATGCGCATTTAAATATTGATTCAATAGATTTATAGCATTTTGAACTTGTAATAGATTTATTGCATTTTGCGGAAAAAGTTATCAATTTTTATAATAAATCTTTGAAAATCTAATTATGGATTAGAATTTTTTATGTTATTATAACCTAAAAATACTATGTGAAAGTTTGTAACAGAAAATAGTGGTTTTCATTTTGTCATTTTCTTGTTATATATATAGCATTTTTTCTCATCAGCTAGCTTAACTGTTAATATCACTCTGTACACAACATAGGGTACCTCCAACTCGCCAATAATAAATAAATGATAGGAATAATTCTGAATGTAAAAGTGGGCTACATGGCGCACTGCTCGTTCTCTTTCCTGCAATCATGAACATTATCATTGTTATTACATTACAAAAAGACTTTGGCCGGACAAAAATGTGTTTTGGTGGCTGCTAAAAAAATCAATGTAGGAAATAACCTGCAAAAAATAAAACTTATAATAACAATAAATTAATTTGTAAGTTCTTGCGGGCCATATAATTAACATAATTTGTAAGCTCGCGCGGGCCAAATAAAATGAGGGGGCGGGCCGTATTTGGCCCGCGGGCCTTGAGTTTGACACCCCTGTCCTACACAAACCGTGACAGAGGAACAGACCAACACAGTATACGAAAATTGTATTTAATATAAAAAATTTTCCCATCTCAGTGTTCGTGTGTAGTTTAGTGTTCCTTGTTGCATGATATGGAAATCCCGGGCGTTAAATGTCGTGTTCTTCCTGATCCCATTTTTCAAACTTTAGTGTGTAATGTTGCTGTTAGAGCATAAATAATACCTGCAAAATGATAAAGCACAAAGTTCACTGCCAGGTGATATATTTTCATTAACAGAAGTCCCCTTTCAAAGCCTATAGCGAACGGCCGGTTTGGACTACAGCTCTTCTTCCTGAATGAATGACGTCAATAAAACAGTTTTTGACTAAACTCCGCCCACAGAAATACGTCAGTCGCCAGCTTTGGCTCAAATGGCTCTGCTAAGCTAAGCTGCTGTCAAATCACAACACACTAAACAAACTACACAATCAGAACGTCATTTCTGAAGGAGGGACTTCATAGAACAGGGGTTTCAAACTCAAGGCACACAGGCCAAATCCAGCCTGCCCCTCAAACTCAAAGATTGTAAAACTCTTTCTTAGTATCTGAAAATGCCTCTCATTTTCTTACCAGCACAATTAAAGATAACAAAACATTTTGAGTTTAGGCCTACTCACATACAACATGTGTTTTTGTTACCACAATTATTTTTTAAATAATTTGTAGAATAGTTGTACACTTTGTCATTATACACTTTGTCAGTGCCTGGGCTTCAACTTTCAAAGCTAGGTATTAATTTGAGTTATTAACAAAACCAATAGTAATCAAATGCAGAGAAAATTATGCAATGTACAGTAATAAAAGAGTTGATACATTCAAAAAGTCGTTCAAATACAACTGGCCCTTTTGAGAGCAACCGTAAAGCTGATGTGGCCCAGGATGAAATTGAGTTTGAAACCCCTGGTGTAGAATGTGGAAGACGAGGATATACCAAAATCATAAAAACGTTAATAAACTAGCAGGCGTGGAGGATATACACGCACAGCACCTGTTGCCTGGTAAGTAAGCTGATTTTTTGGCTTTTAAAAGTGCAAATATTGCATTTATTTTAAAATGTTTTTGTTAATGCTACCCTACTTATTTATCGTATGTGATGACTTTGTACCTCTGGATATGGTGAGATGAGAATGATTTTTTAAGTAATACTTTTATCAAAACAGTCAGAGCGCTCTCCCATGTGCTAAAACGTGTACAGTGCGTGTTCATCATCTGAATTGTACATGCACACTAATTTTTATAAGCGCATACTATTTGTCTTCACAGGTAAAAAAAAACATGTACATGAGTATGTAGTATGTAGGCCAGGAGATGGATTGCATTTTGTTGAACGTCTATGTATGACGAGTCAAATGAAGTACTTTGCAAGGCTGTGCGATCGACTGTGCGGGTACACTCTCGTATGTGTAAAAGAACAAAGTATACTTGGGTGTTAAGGATACATCTTGAGTGCTGTGTTTCATGCAACACTGAAATATTCGATTATCTACTCCAAACAAACTTTCTAATTCACACTAATAATTATCTCATGTAATATGCTTGCTGATTATGATGAGTGCGTTTGGGTGGGTGTTTATGTTTATCACTATAAATGTTGTACATATTGAAGCTGTATATCTTTGATGTGCAAACTAATATAAATGACATTGTTTTACAAATTGGGTGGTTACCTCGCGCCCTTTTTGTTGCATTCAAAACTATTAAGTCAAGTGTTACAATGCAGCATCTCATTGGTTCCACACAAATGAAGTAATTAGGGGATTACAAGTTTCGTTGAAAGGAAAATGTTTAATAATTAGAATAAACTATAGGTTGCAATCATAGGCATAGAATACGCATGGGACACATACAATGTTCCCCCTCACTTTTCAACTCTCCACCACCATTCCAGCCCATGTTTTTTGTTTGTTACTTAGATTTGAGTGAAGTAACTTATACCCAATTACAAGTGAGCGTTTTTCACACATGCGTGTCTGGTTGAGCTTTAAAATTCAAAGGACGGGAGTGGGAACAGCATAGACCTGTCACCCATCGTCACAAGCGATCATTTCACATGCTTTTATGTATTGCCAAAAGTGGCGCATTTACCTGTAGCAAATTGGGGGCCCAAGGCGAAGGTATGTAAGGGGCCCCCCTATTCGATCTATAAAAGAGGATGAAACATTTTTTTTACTCCAAAAGAAAGCAGAGAACACACAAAGTGTAGCACTACACAAACCACTAACGAATACGTTAATGGGGAAAAAACAGCCACGAACAGTAGAGGGAGAAAAAAAATTAAATCTGATGTTGCACAAAAACTATCATTGCATCAAAGTCAATATTTTTACTAATCTTTCACATTCCAAGACTGTGATAAAAGGTTTAAAAAATCCAGTCTACAATCACTTTTTATATTGAAAACAACGAAAGGGTTGTGAATTTGCCCACAGTGTATTGTTGAGTTTTGGAAAAATTTTCAAAGCATTTTCCCAAAATATGTCTCAAAATATTTTTTTTTTCACCAAAAAACATTCCATTTGCTGAAACAGAGAAAGTTATGGCCAAATTAAAACTCCACAGCACCCCATAGTGGATGAAAACATCCCCAACAGAACATAAGGCAGGGCTCCAGGTGTACTTAAACATTTGAGAGAGGTTGCACTGGCGCCACCAAGTTGTACAGCTGGTGGCGCTGGGCCTCAATTTGGTGAGACCAGTCACTGGGTGGTGTAAAAAAAAGTAGCTTAGGCTACTTTAACACAGACTTGAGTAAAGAAATCACATTCTTCTGCTGTAATCACTACAAAATGTCTCCTTTCACTCTGAAGATATCATTTGTCCATGACTTGCAAACTCTAATCTGAGGTACTGAGCACAATGTTTTACGTGTTTTCTCACTTCTAGCATGAATAAGCAGTGTACAGCGCTATCTTTAAAGCTCCACTGTGTAAGATCTACTCCCATCTAGCGGTGAAAGTCTATATGACAAGCAACTGAATAATACTTTCTAGCCCCCCCAATTCGGAACGCGTTTTAACTCGTACGGTGGCCCGGCCGTGTCATGCCAAGGTTAACATGGCTTCCAGTAGCTACAAAGCAAAAGCAATGAGAAAAAAATGAACAATTTGCAATGTCCTTTGCCTGTGATCCATCAAAGCACACAGATTTATGTTTAACATGAAAAAAGTCTGATTGTCATGATATGTCCGCTTAAAATCAAATACAAAAAGCAACCATGACGGGTTTAAATGGACGCAAACTAATATTATGTCAAAGTACAATGCTTATGTTTTAAGTAAACGTTACATGTCCGTGTATATGTAAGAGCTTTCTCTCATATTGGTGAAAAAAGATCGCGCAACTTTCAAACGCTTGTAAAATGAAACGAAAGACGCGCAGATCAGACGCTTTTATCAATGAAAGGCTAAAAATAGCGCTGTCACCGTGTGTTTGTGCTAGAGGTCAGAAAAGATGAAAAACATTTATCTCAGTACCTCAGATTACATAAATGGGCGGAGAGACGGCGTGTGGCTGTTCAACACATTAAACCACATGCATGTTTACACTAACAAGTGTTATGCATAATCATGCTAAAGTTAGCCAAGGAACTATAAAACTTCAAGTTTACAACATGGACTGTATAGATGTAAACGAATATGCTGAATTACCTGTGGAGAAGATATAAAGTGCAACTTCAGTGTCCCTTGAGCCCCATCTTGAAAACTAACTCCAATAGTGACTTTGGTCTTGATGTTTTTCCTGTCACGTTGTCGTTTAAAATCCCCGTTTCGCATCCTTGGCGATTTGTTTTAATGTCCTCGAGAATATGTCTTCAACAGGCTTTCAAATCAAAGCATTAGATCGCAGGTTCATCACGGTGTGCGGTTGTTGTAAAATCCGAAGGATTCAGCTACGCAGGTCACAGGCTGGATACGTCGTCAAGCCTGGTTTATTTAAATCAACTGACCATTACATTCGCAAGTCATACGCATATTACATCAATTTACAATTAACTAAGAATAATTGTCAGCTTTATAATTGTTAATATTCTGAAATAAGACTGTCTTGATGACGTATACCGCCTACACATGCAACCTCCGAAGGCTTCAGCTATCGGCCAGCATGAGTGTAGAGTGAAAGCGCGAAAGGCGGAGCTTGAATTTCAGGAATGTCCCTCGTCGGCGAATGTATTTCAAAGATGGAGGCACAACATGGATTCAGCCAGAGAGCGCTTCGACGGTATGCATTTTAAATAGCAGATTCTACACTTACGAGAATACTTTCATTAGTGGGTGGGAAGTAATTACACATGAATGAGCACATACTTTTGAAAGAAAACATGGGTTTTTGTTAAGAATTAACTCAATAAAGTACACAGTAGAGCTTTAAGCATTCATTGATAAAACTAAAGCAGCTGATCTCCGCCTCTTTCATTAGTTTCATTTTGCGAGCGTGTGGAAGTTGCGCAAGATTATTTCAGCAACTGCGCCGAAATATCATAGAAAGCTCATACATACACATATAAAAAACACTGTGCAGCATGTTTACTTACAATTAGGTGTGTCCTCGACTAAGGATTTACATATTCGAATCAGTATTGTCGAATCTTTCCATAGTCGACCGCTAGTCGAATCATCTATGTTTGTATGCATGGGTTGGGAGGGGGCCAGACCAGGTACAAATTGGTAACTTTTATTTTCTTTCACAAGCAGCACACATAAACAACTTTCTGATAAAGTGACCAAAACTGTCTTTCAAGTAATAAACGAAGACAAAACTGACGATGCATTTATATATATATATATATTTTAAGGTAAAATGTAAGGCAACATTTGTTTAATTATTCCTCATAACATTTTAAAGCCACGATCTACAGAACATCACACAAAAATACATTTTGATAACTAAACCTAAAAAAATAACAAAGGTGATCCTGCCTTGGAAACTCCGGCTACAATTAAGTGTTTTTGTCACGACCGGTAAACACCGGGAAGTGGAAAACAAAGGACGAACCCAAACGCGAAAGATGTACAAAAATAAACTATGATTTATTTGAACAGAACATAAATACCCACGAGGGGGTAAAACAGAACATAAACTAAACACTGGAAAACACGAAGCAAACACTGGAACAAACTGGAACTGTAACAGAGAACACGGGGAACATGAACACTCTGAAACTACAACAACGCACGCACACCACACAGAGAACACGAGGGCATTATATAGACAGCACATCAATGGGGAACAGGTGAACATAATTAATCACTTAAGACACGAGTACATAAGGGAGTAGGGTAAAAGTGACAAGACACTGGGAACACGTGTCACACATACATGATGTGAAAACACACGTGTTCCCACATAAACACACTGCTGCCCTGGTCTTGCCCTCTAACATCCGACCTGGATCATAACCAAGGTCAGGCAAGACCATGACAGCCACACAACACTGGGAACATGTGGAAGCCACACACACAATGTGATTCCACATGTCCCCACACAGAACATAATACTGTCACGGTCCTGTCAGATGCACTCAGACCTACATCTAGCACAGATGTCTGACAAGACCGTGACAGTACCCCCCTCTTTAAAGGCGGATACCAGACGCCATGAAGACAAAAAACACCTCAAACACGAGGAACGAGAGACTGTACAATAGACAACACCCACGACAACATAACAATGAACAACAATGGGAGACAAACATAGGTGACAAATGGGTTAGGGTGGTTTAACAAAAATAAAACATCATGAAGGGGTGGTGGGGCCATAACAGGGGAAACAAAATGTCCATGGTGAGGAAAATGAGTCCAAAAGTTCTGACGGAATGCTGAGGGATGATGAAGTCCGGGTTGCGCCTGCGGCTGCGCAGGCGGCTGACGTGTCTCCGGCTGCACCGGCGGGTGACTTGTCTCCGGCTGCACCGGCGGGTGACGTGTCTCCGGCTGCACCGGCGGGCAAGGGCGTAGGTTTGATTCTGGCATTGGTGGGGACATAAATAAAATGCATTGCAAAAACTGTTTATCACCGTTTACTTGACACAAACAACAGACAACTCAGTATGCACTTTACTCAGTAACATCTGACTCGCCACCCCCGGCCATCCCAAATTTCTAATAAACAATTAGTTATGTCCTAGAGCCTAATAAACAGTAACTGTTTAAGTCTTTGTCAAAAAAAAAAGAAAATCACATTGTAATATATAACCATATTTACTTTATAACAATGAAGAATATGCAATTAATATATAATTCTTAATTTAATTTTGCCAAAAAAAATCTCAGTGTTGAAGTAGGTATGTATATCATGCTGTTTCCTGAACAACGTTTATTAACGTTTCTGTAGTTCACATTAAATCTTCTTTTCATTAACAGACAGTTAATCAGTGTGAAAAAAAATAATTTTAAGTTTAAAATGCAACCTTACATTATGTCTACATCTGTGCAAGTAATGACCACAGTGCAGTAATGTAAAGTATTCAGCAATCATGACATGAATTCATGTTTTTACCATGTTTGGGTTATTTTCTTTCATGGATTAGGGACCCCCTAAATAACCTTGCTACCCCATTTATAAAAGGTTGACAAAAGTTTGCAACTCCTCAGGTTAACATGGGATTGTCGTGTATTGGTGACAACACTGTCCTTGAATCATTATGTGACACAACTTGTTCCGTATTTTGTGAATGAAATAGTTACAGTGGGTATAATAATACTTTCTTCCTCACTTACCTGTAGCCCGAATAATCACGCGCGTCTTGTTGAGTGAACTTTGGCGCGTTGTACAAAGTGAAACCATCCTATCACACGTAGCGAGTAAAGACAAGCCCATAAAGTGATGTGATTTAGAGAGGCGGGACTCAAGAAATGCTAATCCAATCATATTAGCAATGTGATTAGAGAGGCGGGACTAAAGAAATGCAAAGCCAATCATATTAGCGATGTGAGTTACGGAGGCGGGCATTGCAGAGAACGAAAGCTGTTAACCGTTTGTGTACCACATAGAGCGTCATTTTTACAGAACGGGATTGCAAAAGATTTCTAGTCTCATTTAAATGATTCCTGAAAAAAAATATAATAAGTAAAAAATAGAAAACACAAGAATAAGAAGGACATTAGTGGTTATATATAAATACAGATTAATTGTTTGGTCGAAATTATTGCTAGGGACAATTCAGTCTTCCCTGAATATTGCTAGGGACATGTCCCTAGCGTCCCACCCTAAATCTACGCCCATGCCGGCGGGTGACGTGTCTCCGGCTGCACCGGCGGGTGACGTGTCTCCGGCTGCACCGGCGGGTGACGTGTCTCCGGCTGCACCGGCGGGTGACGTGTCTCCGGCTGCACCGGCGTGTGACGAGTCCCCGGCTGCACCGGCGTGTGACGAGTCCCCGGCTGCACCGGCGTGTGACGAGTCCCCGGCTGCACCGGCGTGTGACGTGTCCCCGGCTGCACCGGCGTGTGACGAGTCTCCGGCTGCACCGGCGTGTGACGAGTCTCCGGCTGCACCGGCGTGTGACGAGTCTCCGGCTGCACCGGCGTGTGACGAGTCTCCGGCTGCACCGGCGGGTGACCCTCCAGCTGTGCCGGTTCCAAAGCCCTCTTCCTCCTCTTCTTCCTCCGTCCAGAGGCCGGGAGGGCAGGATGGGAACCGGACGCAGAAATGATCTCCGGCGTCGGGGAGACGGAAGATGACCTCTCCAGCCTAATCGCCCCGGTCCTAATGCCCCTCGGTCTGGATGGAGTCAGGCGAGATCCAGCAGGTCCGGTTGGTCGCCGCCTGGCATTCACTTCGGGTCCGCATACGAGTGGGTCATAGAACTCGTAACCCGACTCGTATGCGGGACGGGAACTCCTTCCCCGTATCGCCAGGCGACTACCGGCAAACATCCTCGCTGGTGCGTGCGTTATGTCACGACCGGTAAACACCGGGAAGTGGAAAACAAAGGACGAACCCAAACGCGAAAGATGTACAAAAATAAACTATGATTTATTTGAACAGAACATAAATACCCACGAGGGGGTAAAACAGAACATAAACTAAACACTGGAAAACACGAAGCAAACACTGGAACAAACTGTAACTAGGGATGGCTGACGCGAAACAGTCGTTCCGAAGCTTTGCGAGATCCCGAAGCGCAGATGTGTCGAAACACTGATCCGAAGCGTGATTCAAAACACCCATGTCACGTGACTATGACCAAACGAAGCCTCGAAGTGTTTCATTAAATGTTTCATCAGGTGTGGTCTGCCGAATCAGCGTTTGATTGGCACGGTCGGGAACAGACAACACAATCGCACATCTGTATAAAAGTGAAATAAACGCATATTGACCTTGTGGGTTTTTGTGAGAGGAGTTTTTCAAAGGCTGGAGAAATTATCTGTAAAAAAGAAGTAGGCTAAGTCCTTCCACACACAGCAGATGTGACATGGTGGCTTGATATATTTTATTAATTTTTTATTGTTTATGTGGTATTTATCTCTATTCTATTTATTTATTAAATAGACCAGCTTATAGTTATTGACAAAGATGAGCCTAAAAGCTCATGTAGTTGTCAAACAGATGTTAAAACAACAACAAAAAATATGTAACTTAATTGTGACGACGGTAATAACAATGCGTTTCCCGGGGTTCGATCCAAAGGGCTTTTGCATGAGAGTCTAGGACACTATCCACTCTCCTACCTGATCACTTATATCAATTACACAACATGTGGGATACAATTTGTCAGTGCTCGTCTAAAACCTTGTCAAGGCTGCTCTATGGCAATACGTGCAAATGACCACTAGGTGTCACTGTGGAGGCGGTTTCGATCCATGTTTCGAAGCCTCGACACAATTGATTCAACTGTTTCAGTGTTTCACGAAGCCTCGCTCTGCCCATCACTAACTGTAACTGTAACAGAGAACACGGGGAACATGAACACTCTGAAACTACAACAACGCACGCACACCACACAGAGAACACGAGGGCATTATATAGACAGCACATCAATGGGGAACAGGTGAACATAATTAATCACTTAAGACACGAGTACATAAGGGAGTAGGGTAAAAGTGACAAGACACTGGGAACACGTGTCACACATACATGATGTGAAAACACACGTGTTCCCACATAAACACACTGCTGCCCTGGTCTTGCCCTCTAACATCCGACCTGGATCATAACCAAGGTCAGGCAAGACCATGACAGCCACACAACACTGGGAACATGTGGAAGCCACACACACAATGTGATTCCACATGTCCCCACACAGAACATAATACTGTCACGGTCCTGTCAGATGCACTCAGACCTACATCTAGCACAGATGTCTGACAAGACCGTGACAGTTTTTATTTAATTTGGAGATAGCGCGTCAAAGCAGTCATGACAAAAAAAAACCGACAAATGAGAAATGACAAATAATTTGTGATTGTGACTGTAAATGATAAAAACTAATCTTTATATACAATTCATTAAACGTTAATTTATAACAAGAAAAACACTGAAATTAATGATTTTATAGACACTACGCGTTATTATTTAGCACAGAAATACCTGGGGCCTATACCATGAAGGTAGCTGAACAAACTCGGGGTTACAGGATTGGTTTGGAGTTGACAAAACCAAACCGATGCAATCAGGCTTTATTGGTCCCATGAAGCGGCTTATCAACTGTCTCTGTCAACTCAGGCTTTGATCTTTAGGCTATGATTACTCCACCTGCGCGTGCACATAAAAGAGTGACGTCGGCACCGAACAACCAATCGGAATAGAAAAGGGAGAGAGCACGTACGAGCAGTGTATTTTTTTAGCGGAGGATCATGAGCTAATTATACAAAAGTATGAAGATGTATAAAAATGTATTTCAAGAGCGAAATAATACTGCCTCTACTCTTTTTAATATATATAACATGTACATTAACATACTTCATTGTATAATATATTTTGGTAGGCTACCCAAAGTGAAATATGCTTTTATTAAGTTAATGTACACTGTAAAATTTGTTAATAATCTTACAGGGAATTTTATAAAAACCCTCTTTTAAAGACATGGTCGGGAAATGTCCGGGGAACACTAAGCTGTTAATGTAGCCCTACAGTGCGAGGACCACCTTGCGCATGGTTCGACAAATCGTGTTTTCCCCACCGACCGCATAAGTATGCACTTGCAAAAAAGCGCAACGCAATACACGTCATTTACGGTACAGTAAGGGCACGGATTCAACGTGATACATTTCTTATGTGAGGCTAGAAGTTTGCAAAGATAAGAGTTTCCTTCCGTGGAAGATCTAGATATTTCATAAATAACTAGGCAAGGGAAAACTAAAAACTCTCCTGAGACTTATTTCTGCTTTGGATGTTTAAGACCTCGCCCTCCTTTTTTTCTTAGTTTTTTTCCTCTTTTTTTCTTTAAATGCGGTATCAACACGGAAAATAGTGATTGTTAAATATGTCTTAATGTTTATATTTGAATATGTTCATTAAAAAAATACAAATAAATAAAATTTGCGCGGAGACGCTGTAGTTACGTCAGCTATATATTTCTTTGCTTCGCAGCTGATTGGTCAAACTGCAGTCTCAGATCTCGAATCCAGAACATAACCTGCCCCGGGGATCATTTGACATTGTAGGGGTGTGTGTGTGTGTGTGTGTGCGTGTACCTGGTAATTATCACGTGGAATACCAGTGTTTTTGTGACCTTGTGGGGACATTTTGATGTCCCCATGAGGAAACAAGCTTATAAATCAATCAGAATGATGTTTATTAAAAATCTAAGGTACAAAAAAGGTTTCTGTGATGGTTGGGGTTAGGGAATGGGGTAGGTAAGGGGAATAGAATATACAGTTTGTATGGTATAAAATGCATTACGTCTATGGAATGTCCCCACAAAACATGGAAACCAGAATGTGTGTGTGTGTGTGTGTGTGTGTGTGTGTGTGTGAGAGAGAGAGAGAGAGAGAGAGAGAGAGAGAGAGAGAGAGAGAGAGAGGGAGAGGGAGAGAGAGAGAGAATAACTTAATAGAAAACTTAATAGAAGACGTATGTATGACACTCATCTAATTACATTATGTTAACTGGATAACACTGGATATAACTCATTGTAGGCTATAGTTATATAAAATAATCTTTATAATAAAATAATCTATTTTGATTACACAAATCAAACATATAGTGATTGTTTTACTAGCTGCTGACCAGCATAGGGAATATCCATGGCTAATTTCTAAGACATGTTGCTTATACAGTACTGTGTGTTGTAACTTTTCTTGTTAATTAAGTCTTTTTGGGTAGCCTATCTTATGCCTAGAATTATTCAAGGAGGTTGATTCTTTTAACTTTCTTCAGAGTTTGATCAATTGTGCATCATGACATGTGCAACAAATGGAAATATGGTGTCAAACTCATAGACTTGCATCATTTAAAAGACACTCTTTTTAAAATATTTTGGGTCAACCTCTGGCACAGATTTAAAGCTGAAACTTATCAAACCCTATCAGAATGTCATTGAAACACACCAGTGGCTTTGCTGTCAGTTTCAGTTTCAGTTTCAGTTTATTTATTATTTGTCATTGTTTCAGAAACAACGAAATATTGATGGAGCAAAAACAGACAGACACATGCTTCAAGTTGTCACCCATTCACTCTATCACATCCCCCCTTTTAAAACCCAACATGCAACTTAATCTACACGTACCCCTAGAAACCCTTAAAGTGCTATGTCCAATAAAGTGCTTGGTGCAATAATCAATAAGTCCAAAAATAAATAACTCTAATGCAGAGTCCAGATCATATGTATTTAGACCTCATCACAAAGGGATGCCAATAGGTGGAGGGTGGATAGACTGTCCATTGAGCAGCCTGACTGCCTGGGGGTAAAGGCTTTTGGCAAGCCTACTGGTTTTGGCCCTGATGGATCTGTACCTTCTCCCAGAAGGCAGTGGTTGAAAAAGGTGGTGTGCTGGATGTAAGTAGTCCTGGAGGATTTTGTTCACTCGATTCATGCAACGGGAGGTATACACAGCTGAAATGTCTGGGAGAGTGACCCCAATGATCTTTCCTGCAGTTCTCACCACTCTGTGTAGGGCCTCCTTCTCTGCGCTGGTGCAGGACGCAAACCACACTAGAAACCCATAGGTCAGCACACTCTCCACTGCACAATGGTAGAAGTTAACCATGAGTTCCCGGGGCAGTTTTGCCCACCTTAGTTCTCTGAGGAAGAAGAGCCGCTGTTGGGCCTTCGCTGTTACAGAGGCAACGGTTTTCGCCCACGACAGATCCTCAGTCACAATCACACCTAAAAATTTAAAACTAGAAACCCTCTCCACCACCTCGTTCCCAATGGAGAGTGGATAGTGATTTAGCTGTCCGGTCTTGCGGAAATCCACAATGATTTCTTTCGTTTTCTTTGTGTTGAGGATCAGGTTATTACCGCTACACCATGCCGTTAATATTTGGATCTCTTTCCTATATGCAGTCTCATTGTTCTCAGTGATGAGGCCGAGCACTGTTGTGTCGTCAGCAAATTTTATTAAATAGTTGGATGGGAAGGAAGAGGTGCAATCGTATGTAAAAAGTGTGTAAAGAAGTGGGCTAAGCACACAACCTTGGGGGGCCCCTGTGTTGATGGTTAGGGTGGGGGATGTGTGCTTGCCCATTCTAACATGTTGTGTACGGTTTGTTAAAAAGTCCAGTGTCCAATTGCATAATGTGGTACCTAGTCCAAGTTCATGTAATTTATTTCGTAGTTTGTTTGGCAGAATTGTATTAAACGCTGAACTAAAATCAACAAACAGAAGCCGTGCATATGTGTTCTTATGCTCTAGATGTTCCAGCACGGTATGTAGCACCATAGCTATGGCATCCTCTGTTGACCTGTTCCTCCTGTAAGCAAACTGGTATTGATCCAACGAAGACGGTATTGCAGTTTTCATGTGCGTAATGACCAATCTTTTGAAACATTTTGCAACGATAGGAGTAAGTGCCACTGGCCTATAATCGTTAAGGCTTGTAATGTTCGACTGCTTAGGGACTGGGACTATTGTGGCCGATTTCAGACATGCAGGGAACCATGAGGTCGCCAGAGACAGGTTAAAAATGGTAGTGAAGACTGGTGTTAGCTCAGCTGCACAATCTCTAAGCACCCGACCCTGTACTCCATCTGGTCCCGCTGCTTTCCTCGGGTTGATATTGCGTAGGCAACGTCTGACTTCATGGGTGTACAAAACTAGTGCCGTATCGTTGGGTGGGAGAGGGGGTAACACAGCGTCTTTATTATCTCTGTCAAAGCGGGCATAAAAGATGTTTAATTCCTCAGCTAGGGTAGCACAACTATTGACAGGGGTAGATAACATCCCCTTATAATCTGTGATTGCCCTAATGCCCTCCCACACTTGCCGGGGGTCTGAGGAGCTGTAAAAGTGTGCCTCAACACGGTTTTTATATGCCAGTTTGGCATGTCTGATGCCTCTTCTGAGAGCTGCCCTAGCTGCACTGTATACCTCAATGTCCCCTGATCTATATGCTATATCCCTAGCCTTAATTAATGATTTTAGCCTTGGTGTCATCCAGGGTTTTTGGTTTGGAGCTACACATACCTGCTTTGAAGATGTAACAATATCCACACAGAAGGTGATATAATACAGAACTGATTCAGTGAATTCATCCAAAGAGCCCCGTGTCAACACCTCTTCTTGGCCCCTGAAAATGTCCCAATTAGTAGAATCAAAGCAATCCTGAAGTCTTGCGATTGCATCATCAGGCCATATCCTGACAGACCTGACTACAGGCCTGGTAGTTTTGGCCTTTGGGGTATAATAGGGGTGTAAGAGGAGTGAAACATGATCAGAAAGACCCAGGTGGGGGTACGCCTGAGCTCTATATGCGTGCGCTATGTTAGTATATACCTGATCTAGTATATTGTTCCCTCTGGTTGCACATTTCACATTACGATGGAACGTGTGGAGCACAGATTTTAAGTTGACATGATTAAAATCCCCTGCCACAATAAAGGCACTATCGGGGTGTGCAGCCAGATATTTATATATACAATCATGAAGCCTTGTTAGCGCTAACCTGGCATTGGCATCAGGCGGAATATAGACCGCGCAGATGTAAACAACACTGAATTCACGGGGGATGTAAAACGGTCTACATTTAAGCAGCAAAAGTTCCACATCAGGGGAACAAAGCTTTTCAACCACAGTGTTGTTTGTGCACCAAGAGTCGTTGATGTAAATACACAGACCTCCACCGATCTTCTTACCCGAGTCAGCTGTCCTGTCAGCTCGGTAAGTAGTACGGCCGGCTAGCTCCATCGCTGCCGCTGGGGTTGTGCTGTCCAGCCATGTTTCCGTGAAAATCAAGCTGTTGCAGTTGTCCATGCATTTCTGCGTAGTCAATTGCAGTCGGATTTCATCCATCTTGTTCCGGATTGAGCGAGCATTCGATAAGAAGATGGTGGGAAGCAGAGTTTTGAATGGATTTGTCTTTTGCCTGACCCGCACTCCTCCGCGCTTACCTCTCTTCTGTCGGCGCTCGCAGCGTTTCCTCCTCCGGTTCACAGCCTCGGAGAACCCGGGTGGTGATCTAGCGATCTCTGGGGGAATGGATATATCCGCTGGAAGATGGTATTCTGCTCCATTGTTTAGTCGTAATAGTTCGTAACGTTCGTATGTGCGTATATCCAATTGAAAGCAACGTGCAATAATATCGAGTGCTACCAAAACAACGAAAAGCCTATGCCCACTGTAAGAGCTACTAGCCGCTGCGACTGCGCGCGCCGCCATGGTTTTCACATTCGAATTTCACAAATTCAGTATTAAATCAGTATTAAACATGTTACACCTCGAAGTACCCCTCCCCAAAGAGCCCCCATATAACAAATCACAATTTATCCCCCCCAAAGCTGCAAACCTAGGGGAAACACTGGAAAGCCATGAGATACTATCATATTTACTACTACTTTATCAACACGAGCCTTAATCTGACCTAGAAAACAAAGATTGCCAAGCTAATCGATCAACTTTAACAGTGCGATGTGGGCAGAACGTAACAGATTGGTAAGGTAAGGAACCATGTTTCCTTTTGTGAACGTAGAAACAACAAACAAGCACTAATCTGCACTTCTCAAATCTCGCGTTTGGATCATCATTAGGAAATGCATTACATTTGAAAACACAGGCGCGTCTCTGCTCATAACTCGTCTCTGCACAAAACTCATCTTTGAATCGTCAGTGGAAAAATTTATTTAATATGAAAACATCGGCCACTTACAGGATGTCAGTGTAGTTGCAAAGTTGCAATTGCTCCACTTTTTAGACAAAGCCTTTGTGTACATTCAGCGGTTGTACTCCCTGCTGTTTAGAAAGTAATCCTCCTTAAAATGCACAGCACACAATCAAACATTTGGACTGTACTGTTCTGAAATAAAACCTAACCACTGGTTTCTTAATTTTACTCTGTTGGAATGCCAACCAAAGTAGTTTTGCAATGAAGCGCAGCGTCTGCTCGAACAAAAATAAATACTGCTTGTACAAAAAGAAATACAAATTATTGAAAAACTGCATATCTCAAACCTTGAAAGAAAACCCTTTAAATTACCGACCTCCGACTCACGCTGGAGTCATGAACCGAGGCACAACCCAAAAAATTAAAAAAATAATTAAATAAACATATGAAATAAACATGAAAATAAGACCCAAATCTCAAACTTATTGTTTTCTTTCAATTACTACGTGCACTCTAGCAAGAGAATTAATATAAACAATATATCGTGAGGATGTATTAAGAGTCAAAATAAACTTAATAAATACACAGCTTCCTTTTAAATGAAGCAAATTCATAAACAAAATCGCGCTAACACAAAACACTCTACAAAATAAAACAATTATCAAAGAAAAACAAAAATAAACTTAATAGTGTGGCCTTAGCCATCACATTTCCCCCCACCTAAGTATTCTGGACGGGGAGCGAGAAAGAAAATCAGCCGCTTTATTTTCAGACCCTGGACAATATTTAACTATAAACCGAAAGGGTTGAATAGACAAAAACCATCGTGTCAGTCGAGAATTTGTGTCCTTCATCTCATTTACCCATTTCAATGCTTTATGGTCTGATTCAATCACGAAATCTCGGCCAAGCAAATTATATTTTAACGAATACAGCGTCCACTTCAACGCTAAACACTTTTCTCCACTACCGAATACCTTGTCTCACAAGGAAACAATTTCCAACTTATATACAGTACTGGATGCCTTTTCCCATTTTCTTCCTGCAATAAAACAGCCCATAAACCTAATTCAGACGCATCCGTCTGTAAAATAAAAGGTTTTTCAAAATCCGGGCTGCGCAGAACTGCTTGAGTACTCAGCGCAGCTTTTAACTGCATAAAAGCCTCTTTGGCAGGTGCTGTCCACTTTATTTGGTTGGGCTTTACCATTTTGATAAGGTCTGTCAACGGGGCTGCTATGGTAGAAAAATGGGGAATAAATTTCCGATACCAGCCATTTAAGCCTAAAGATAGGCTGTTTCTCAGTATGCGTTCTTCAGCGAACTTGCATCCTTGTGTTCTCGCTCTACGTCATCATTAACAGTCGAAGTTCAATTCCAGTTCTCAAGAACACAAGTACAGAGGATGCATGAAAATACCTGGATGGGTTCTTGATATCGAGGATGCATCGAGTGCAGACTTGCGCGCTGAAATCTGGCGAGGTCAGGTGACCAACAGGAAGATTGCACACATCTCAATTCTCACAAGTGCGTTCTGTGTTCTCGCAACCTTCTGAGTTCGTTCTTCCAAGGTCACCTGGCCAGACCAATCTCCATGAAAACGCAAGTCCATTCTTGGAATTGAGAAACAGCCATGATCTTATTTGCTTTTTTGTGGCTGGTAGCGGACAAGATTGAATAGCCGTCAGTTTCTGTATTTGAGGTTAAATTTGAGGGAATCCCCTCTTTCCAACACATAGCTCAAATACTCTGTCTCCGTTTTAACCAACGTGCATTTTGAGTGGCTAATAGTTAATCCAGCATCTTTGATTCATTGAAAAACTACCTTAAGATGTTGAAGATGACCTTCCCATGATGTACTAAATATCACGACATCGTCTAAGTAGGCGGCAGCAAATTTTCCTAGACCTGTGGTTCTCAACCAGTGGGGCCCGCCCCCCTGTGGGGGGCGCACACACTATTGCGTGGGGGCGCGAGTGACTACAGGATGGGAGGGGAAAAAAAAATCTGATTTTTTTTTTCATTTTTATCACTAAACTACTGTCATCAAAAGTTATCCTTTTGTATATACATAACTCCTGAAAAAAAATTAAAATGTGTTTGGACTGTTGAGCGTGGAAATACAGGTGATAAGCAGTTTTATTAAACGAGTCATTGAGTCGTTCATTCAAGCGATTCGTTCAAACGGCCGATTCATCAAGAATGAGACGGATGTTTGAGAATGGGTAATTGAATCTTTGACTCAACCGATTGGTTCAAATCACTGAATCATTCAAACCACGATTGAGTGTTGATGTGAAACACGCTATGCTGTGATTTTTTGATTGGATTCATCAGATCTACAACCTCAAATCAGAAAAAGTTGGGACACTGTAGAAATTGTGAGTAAAAAAGTAATGGAATAATTTACAAATCTCATAAACTTATATTTTATTCACAATAGAATATAGATAACATATCAAATGTTGAGAGTGAGACATTTTGAAATGTCATGCCAAATATTGACTCATTTTGGATTTCTTGAGAGCTACACATTGCAAAGAAAGTTGGGACAGGTAGCAATAAGAGGCCAGAAAATGTAAATTTACATATACGGAACAGTTGAAGGACCAATTTGCAACTTATAAGGTCAATTGGCAACATGATTGGATATAAAAAAGCCTGTCAGAGTGGCATTGTCTCTCAGAGGTCAAGATGGGCAGAGAATCACCAATTCCACCAATGCTGCAGCTAAAAATAGTTTTCTGAGTTTCTCAGAGAAAAATTGCAAAGAGTTTGAAGTTATCATCATCTACAGTGCATAATATCATCCAAAGATTCAGAGAATCTGGAACAATCTCTGTGCGTAAGGGTCAAGGCTGGAAAACCATACTTGATGCCCGTGATCTTCGGGCTCTTAGACGGCACTGCATCACATACAGGAATGCTACTGTAATAGAAATCATAACATAGGCTCAGGAATACTTCCAGAAAACATTGTCAGTAAACACAATCCACCGTGTCATCCGCCGTTGCCGGCTAAAACTCTATAGGTCAAAAAAGAAGCCATATCTAAACATGACACAGAAGCACAGGCGTTTTCCCTGAGCAAGGCTTATTTAAAATGGACTTTGGCAAAGTGAAAAACTGTTCTGTGGTCAAATGAATCAAAATTTGAAGTTCTTTTTGGAAAACTGGGACGGCATTTCATCCGGACTAAAGAGGACAATGACAACCCAAGTTGTTATTAGCGCTCAGTTCAGAAGCCTGCATCTCTGATGGTTTGGGGTTGCATGAGTGCATGTGGCATGGGCAGCTTACACATCTGGAAAGGCATCATCAATGCTGAAAGGTTTATCTAAGTTCTAGATACATATGATCCCATTCAGACGTCATCTCTTTCAGGGAAGACCTTGCATTTTCCAACATGACAATGCCAGACCACATACTGCATCAATTACAACATCATGTCTGTGTAGAAGAAGGATCTGAGTACTGAAATGGCAAGCCTGCAGTCCAGATCTGTCACCCACAGAAAACATTTGGCACATCATAAAGAGGAAGATGCGACAAAGAAGACTTAAGACAGTTGAGCAGCTAGAAGCCTGTTTTAGAGAATGAAACAACATTTCTATTCCTAAACATTGGTCCTCCGCCAGCTGTTCCTTATATGTACATTTAAATTTTCCAGCCTCTTATTGCTACCTGTCCCAACTTTTTTTGGAATGTGTAGCTCTCATGACATCCAAAATGAGCTAATATTTGGCATGACATTTCAAAATGTATCACTTTCAACATTTGATATGTTATCTATATTCTATTGTGAATAAAATATACGTTTATGAGATTTGTAAATTATTCCATTCCTTTTTTACTCACAATTTCTACAGTGTCCCAACTTTTTCTGATTTGGGGTTGTATTTTCGCTGCTAAAATAGACCAAAACAGTCAATATTTCTTCTAAAATGTAAGTGATTTGAACTGTAAAACCCAAGTGTAAGCCTACTACTTATTAAGTTATTTACTATGTTTGCTGTCTTATAACCATATCGAAATATGACTGAAAAGACAAGATCAGGGCTGTTTTCTTGGTTGTTTAACATCTAGATGCAATTGTTGTACACCATCTTAACAAACTTCAAGACTATTAAGTTTATTAATGACCAACTTCTAAAAAGAAAATGTTGTCTTTGTAAAGAATTCGCACACACGCAGCCACGCTCACACAAACATGTTTAAATTTATATTGTTAATTAATAACAATAAATTGTTGTTGTAACAACTATATCTCCAAGTTTTGTTTTTCACTGTAAAAATGTCATGATTTGACAATGCAAAGAGAGTACTGCCACCTTTTCCCCCATTTCAAGCACTGATTATAACACAAACATAACTTTTTTTTTAGTCAAAAATCCAGCGACTTTTACTGGTGTTTTGAGACTTTTGTGGTGTTTGGAGACTCGAAAGCACGAATCACTCTGCAGTTAGACGAGCAGCGAGTGCCGTGAGCCCCTCCGTCCAAAACTCGCAGGCAGCCGCGTCAGTCTCTCAATGTACTGTAAATGTCGCCAAACCAGTGCTGCCCTGACAGCCTGTTAGACTAATAATTTGAATAAGAAATCATTTGTATTGCGTATATTGACGAACGCGGCCATCCGCGTGTAGCCGCGGGAAGTATACTTGGAAAGCTGCACGGATGCGTGCGCGCGCGAGCCAGACGCGGAAAAAAGGTATACTCCGGCCTTCAGTGCACTAAGTTTATTGAAGTATTAAGGTTAACTGAGAAGGTTGCTGAACTAGAATCGCGCATCCGAACGCTAGTTGAGGATAGCAAAACCGCTAATGTTACTGTTGCAAATAATCTATCGAGGAAAAAGACTAATGGCTCGGTTCCGACATCAGATGCTAATGTAAATATTACAAATACTGTATCGAGCGCGCATAGTGTTTATCAAAATACACATGGCTCGGTTCCAACATCAGAGTCAAGTCGGCGGTCTAACTGGGTGACTGTCAGGCGGCATAGTCATAAACGGCGTCCTTCTAAGACCCATAACGTTACGGTAGTTTCTAACAGATTCGATCCCCTAAGGAGTACACCAGCTGAAACACCTTTTAAAAGTGCCCTGGTCATTGGAGATTCTATACTCAGGAACACTAACATTGAGGCACCAAACACCATAGTCGACTGTATACCGGGAGCCAGAACGTCTGACATTAGATCCAAACTTAAAGTGCTGGCTAATGCTAAGCGGAAGTTTTCTAAGATTGTTATTCACGCCGGCACGAATGACACCAGACTCCGACAGTCGGAAATCACCAAAGATACTATTAAGGAGATGTGTGAAATTGCAAAAACAATGTCAGACAATGTAATATGCTCTGGCCCCCTCCCCGCCTACCGGGGAGATGAAACACATAGTAGATTAGTCTCTTTCAATGGCTGGATGTCAAAGTGGTGCTCTCAGCATAATGTAGGGTTTATAGACAATTGGAAACATTTCTGGGGAAGACCATTCCTCCTAACCCGAGATGGCCTTCATCCGTCATCGGAAGGAAGTGCTATACTCACTAGAAATCTGATCAATAGTCTTAATTCTGATATAGTCTGACTCTCCAGGGCCCGGGTCAGGAAACAGATGGATCGGCTTAACAGTCCGTCTGTTAGCTGCCGTGATATGTCAAGACCACTTATATCCCAGCACTTCGAGTCAATCTTACCGAAATATCAGCACATTTCAACTGTATCTGTTCCCCGAACAAATAAATACAGAGCACCGCTTGTTACATCTGGTAAAAATCTGATTAATATAAAATTAGAAAACAATACATTAACAGATGAACCTCGAATGTTAAAATTCGGCCTTCTTAACATTAGATCGCTTACCAATAAAGAACCTATTGTCAATGAAATAATTACAGACCAAAACTTAGATGCACTCTGTTTAACAGAAACCTGGCTTAAAGCAGACGACTACATTAGTTTAAATGAATCCACCCCACAAGACTATTATTATAAACACGAACCTCGATTAAAGGGGAGAGGGGGTGGTGTAGCTACAATATACAACACAATTTTTAAAGTAAACCAAAAATCTGAACTAAAACTTAAATCATTTGAACTAATGTTGTTAAATATGGAAATAACTGATCGTAACCACAAACAGCTTTCTTTTGCCTTAGCGACAATCTATAGACCTCCGGGCCACCATGCAGATTTCCTTAAAGAAATAGCAGATTTCCTGTCTGAGCTTGTTGTCACTGTAGATAAAGCTCTTATCGTTGGTGATTTTAATATTCATGTGGATAACCAAAAAGATGCATTAGGACGTGCGTTTATGGATGTTCTAAATTCTCTCAATATTAGACAAAACGTGACAGGGCCAACGCATACTCGTAAGCACACATTAGACTTAATTCTGTCACTCGGACTCAATATTAATGACGTCGAAATATCACCTCAGAGTGATGCAGTTTCTGACCATTACCTTGTGTCATACACTGTACTTCTAGATAGGATTACTCAATCCGCAACATGCTACCGACTAGCCAGAACAATAATTTCCACCACTAAAGATAGCTTTATTAGCACTCTTCCAGACCTGTCCCAAATGAAACATGTTGCAGATAACTGTGACGATTTAGATATTGTAATAGAAAACCTAAACAATGTCTGTTCTAACACATTGGATGCCGTTGCTCCCATTCGAAAAAAGAGATTCAAAGAAAAACCGCCAGCTCCATGGTATGACCATCACACCGCAGCCCTTAAAAAGGCAGCTAGAAAAATGGAAAGAAATTATAGAAGCACAAAGTTAGAAGTATGGCGTGCAGCATGGAAAGAGAGTGTTAAACACTACAGACAGGCTATTTAAATCGCCAGATCAACATATCTTAGCAAGCTTATAAATGAGAATCATAATAACCCTCGTTTCCTCTTTAGCACAGTTGCAAAATTGACTAGAAACAAAGAACAAACAGAAACCAATAGTAAACTTCAACACAATAGTAACGACTTCATGAACTTCTTTTCTAACAAAATTTCAGCTATTAGGGAAAACATCGTAGCTACCCAGGCAGCCACCACTCTACCCATTAGTTCAATTAACACTAGACTACCATACAAACATCTTGATTCATTTAAACCTACTACAATAGATGAGCTCTCTAAACTAGTCACATCATCCAAATCATCGTCCTGTATATTAGACCCCGTTCCCACAAAACTACTTAAAGAGGTATTCCCTGTAGTGTCAACCCCGGTTCTAAATATCTTTAACTCATCGCTAGAAATAGGATACGTTCCAACAGCTTTCAAACTAGCAGTTATTAAACCGCTGATTAAAAAACCACAGCTTGATCAAGGAGAGCTTAATAACTTTAGACCAATCTCAAATCTCCCTTTTCTTACGAAAATATTAGAAAAGGTAGTGGCAAGCCAGTTACGCACATTCTTGACCAATAATAGTACATATGAAAAGTTCCAATCAGGATTCAGGCCCCACCATAGCACAGAGACAGCGTTGCTTAGAGTTACAAATGACCTCCAATTAACATCCGATCGTGGTGAAATCTCAATTCTTATATTACTAGACCTTAGTGCAGCCTTTGACACAATAGATCACACAATCGTACTCAATAGACTAGAAAACTATATTGGTATCAGTGATCAGGCGCTAGCCTGGTTTAGGTCATATCTAACCAATCGCTATCATTTTGTTTATGTAAATGAGGAAGAGTCATATCACTCCCTGGTTAAATACGGTGTACCGCAGGGATCAGTTTTAGGTCCTATCCTGTTCTCGTTATACATGTTACCCCTAGGAGACATTATCAGGAAACATAACATAAGTTTTCACTGCTATGCGGATGATACCCAGCTTTACATCTCCTCGCATCCCAGCGAAACACACACGTTTTCTAAGCTAAAAGACTGCATTAGCGATGTTAGTGACTGGATGGCACATAACTTTCTTAAGCTCAACTCCAATAAGACAGAGATACTTATTATTGAACCAAATCGCTACAAACATAATATGTCAGATTACAAATTGCACATAGATGGCTGTACTGTGGTGCCATCTTCCACGGTTAGGAACTTAGGTGTGATGTTCGACAGCAACTTATCCTTTGATAGTCATATCGCCAACGTCTGCCGCACAGCATTCTTCCATCTTAGAAATATCTCAAAAATACGCCATATACTGTCTACATCTGACGCAGAGAAGCTTATTCATGCTTTTATGACCTCTAGAATAGACTATTGTAACTCGCTACTCGGGGGATGCCATTCAAATCAGGTCAACAAGCTTCAGCTAGTTCAAAACGCTTCTGCAAGGGTACTTACTCGATCTAAGAAGTATGACCACATAAGCCCAATTCTGGCATCTTTACACTGGCTACCAGTTAAATATCGCATACAATTTAAAATATCACTAATCACCTACAAAGCTTTAAATGGCTTAGCACCCTCATATCTTAGAGAATTACTATCAGAATACAATCCATCACGCACACTACGGTCGCAAAATTCTGGTCTATTGATTATCCCTAGACTATCAAAAGTGTCTAAAAGTGGAAGATCCTTTTCGTACTTAGCCCCTAAGCTCTGGAATGATTTACCAACCGATGTCCGAGAATCAGACACAGTCGATCTTTTTAAATCTAGACTTAAAACTTTTCTCTTCAACAAAGCATTCGCATAACTTGTTTAGTAAAGGTACTTAACTCGCAATAGTTATTTTTATAGAACAAAGCACTCACGGTCATAACACAGACCAACAAAATAAATAAATAAAAACCTTTTCTGCATGAACACTTAAAAATGAATTGCATTAAATAGTTTGCCACCGTTTGCCACTGAACCTGCATTAACGACGACAGTGGGGCTTCCGACCTTAGTCAAACGGTTTGGCACGTATGGTCGGGTTACGATTTTGGCGCTATCATAAGTCTTGTGAATAGTATGCCATACAGACCCGTTTGCCACTGAACCTGCATTAACGACGACAGTGGGGCCTCCAGCCTTAGTCAAACGGGTTGGCATGTACGGTCGGGATGCGTTTTTTCGCATTTTCGTGTGTCTTGTGAATAGTATGCCATACAGACCCGTTTGCCACTGAACCTGCATTAACGACGACAGTGGGGCCTCCAGCCTTAGTCAAACGGGTTGGCATGTGCGGTCGGGATGCGTTTTTCGCATTTTCGTGTGTCTTGTGAATAGTATGCCATACATACCCGTTTGCCACTGGACCTGCATTAACGACAACAGTGGGGCCTCCAGCCTTAGTCAAACGGGTTAGCACGTATGGTCGGGTTGCGATGTTTGGCGTTTTCTCGTGGTCTTGTAAATGGTATACAATATAGACCCGTTTGCCACTGAACCTGCATTAATGACGACAGTGGGGCTTTAGGCCTTAGTCAAATGGGTCGTCAGGTTTCATTTTCTCTTAAAGATCGGAAGGTGACCCTTATTTACCATATATACTATAATTTGCTAAATCCTCAACTGGGGATAATATAATTATGCCGCAATAATTAGTCTGTCTGGAACTAAGCAGAGTTAAACCACATTACTGTGTGACACTTCAATACATATGAACGGCCGCTACGCTAATACGATTTTGTTTTTCTCTCCCTGTCTCGTCCTCGACCCCGAGGACAACGAGACAAACAGACCCAGTCCCGGTAGATGTGAAAGTCGGCACACCTCTGATCTACTGGCCGTTCTTCAACGTGATGCCCGGCTGATGCCTGACGCTAAATCTCCTTATCCGTTCTCCCAAGGGTTTTTCCCTCCTAGGACTTATTTTTTCCGGATAAAAGCCCGGGGTTTTTTCTCCTAGGGGTTTTTTCACCCCAGGGAGGCAGCCTTTTTGGGCTTTACTTAGCTTCCTCTTCTAGACGTTACTTTAGTAATACGTTCGCTTATAATATTGAGTCATAGCCGCAGCAAATTTAACTGCTTATGCTATCATGTATTTTGTTGTGCTATCTGTCGTTTTTCTGTGCTTTTCACTGCTTCTATTTATGTAAAGCTGCTTTGAAACAATTGACTTTTGTGAAAAGTGCTATATAAATAAAATTGAATTGAATTGAATTAATGAGCTGTGACCCGTTAGGTACTGTTATACGGACCTCTACTCTTAATCGATTTGAACTTATCACATTCCAGCAGTTATGGGAAATCGTAAGAAGATTGAAACCTACTGGGTCAGACGTTGATATGGTCCCTCCATGGTTTTTGAATGAAAACTTTGAGGCCGTTGGACCCAGTATTCTCCAAATTGTTAATAAAAGCTTAAGTACAGGGGTTTTTCCTAACATGCTAAAACAGGCCTATGTGAGACCTGTACTTAAGAAACCCAACTTAGACCCAACTGACTTAACAAATTTTAGACCTGTTTCGCACTTATCCTTTCTGTCAAAAATTTTAGAAAAAGTAGTGTTTAATCAGCTACAAGCTTTTCTTGAACAGAATAAGTTTAATGAACTTTACCAGTCCGGTTTTAGGAAGTACCACTCTACGGAGACAGCCCTTGTTAAAGTTTTTAATGATTTATTGATGACTGTGGATGCCAGGGATTCAGCAGTGTTAGTTTTATTAGACCTAACAGCAGCCTTCGATACAATAGACCACACGGTGCTGCTTTCACGGCTAGAAGAGTATGTAGGGTTGCAGGTTCAGGCTTTAAATTGGTTCAAATCATATTTAACTGATAGAGGCATGGCAGTACGATTGGGACCATATACATCGAGAAGGATATCGCTTGCATGCGGTGTGCCTCAAGGCTCCATTTTAGCCCCTACGCCTTTTCACTTTACATGCTCCCAGTGGGGGATATTTTTAGAAACCATAATATAGCATTCCACTGCTATGCGGATGACAAATATATATTCAAATAAACTTACCCTTAGTAAATAGAAGTTGCTTAGAACCTTTAATGTCTTGCCTCTCTGATATCAAAGTATGGTTGGCGTCTAATCTCCTATACCTTAATGAAAATAAAACAGAGGTTGTAGTGTTCAGCCCCAAATGAGTAAAGGGTGTTACAGATTAAAATTTTGGCCCACTGTCAATGAACGTTAGAGACTGTGTTAAAAACCTGGGCATTTTAATTGACAGCTCACTGAAGATGGACAAACAGATAAATTATGTTGTGAAGACAAGCTTCTTTCATCTGAGGAATTTAGCCAAGATGAAATCCTGTTTGACATTTAAGAGTCTCGAAATTGCAATTCATGCCCTCATATCATCAAGACTGGACTATTGTAATTCGTTATACAAAGGGATCAGTCAAGCCTCTATCCTACGGTTGCAGAAGGTTCAAAATGCTGCTGCGAGATTATTAATGAATGTTAAGAAATACGAACATATCACTCCGTCCTTGGTATCCCTACACTGGCTCCCTGTAGAGCACAGAATTGATTTTAAGTTACTTTTATTAGTATATAAATCTCTCCATGGCCTTGCACCCTCTTACTTATCTGAGTTACTAATTAAACATCGAACGGAAAGAACATTGAGATCAACAACTCAAAACCTACTGAAAACTCCTAGGACTAAATTAAGCCGGAAAGGGGATCGTGCATTTGCCGCAGTAGCGCCCAGACTGTGGAATAGTTTACCCATTGATATCAGAGATGCTGACACGGTACACATTTTTAAGAAACAACTTAAGACACATTTGTTTGCCATGGCTTATTCTTTCTGTTGATGCTTTTTATGTGTGTAATACTGTTTTTAATTAATAGTGTAATTTATCTTTTTTATATTATGAAACGATGTAAAGCACATTGGTCAACATGCGTTGTGTGAATAGTGCTAATATAAATAAAGGTGACATTGACATTGACACATGATTATAAAATCACCAACGATAAGAGCTTTATCTACAGTGACAGTAAGCTCAGATAGGAAGTCTGCTATTTCTTTAAGAAAATCTGTGTGGTGGCCCGGAGGCCTATATATGGTAGCTAAAATGAACGAAAGCTGTTTGTTGTTACGATCAGTTATTTCCATATTTAACAGTATTATTTGAAACAAATTAAATTTTAATTCAGATTTATGGTTTACTTTGAACATTTTGTTGTATATAGCTACACCACCCCCTCTCCCTTTTAGACGAGGAACGTGTTTATAATAATAGTCTTGTGGGGTGGATTCGTTTAAACTGATGTAATCGTCTGCTTTAAGCCAGGTCTCTGTTAAACAGAGTGCATCTAGGTTTTGGTCAGTAATTATTTCATTGATAATAGGTTCTTTATTGGTAAGCGAGCTAATGTTAAGAAGGCCGAATTTTAACATTTGAGTTTCATCTGTTAATGCATTGTGTTCTAATTTTATGTTAATAAGATTTGTATGAGACGAGGTAACCGGTGCTCTGTATTTATTTGTTTGAGGAACAGACACAGTCGAGATGTGTTGGTACTCTGGTAAAAAAGGCTCTATGTGCTGGGATATATGTGATCTTGACATGTCAAGGCAGCTAACAGACTGATGGGTAAGCCGATCCGTCTGTTTCCTGACCTGGGCCCTGGATAGTCAGACAATATCAAAAGTAAGAGTAAGTTACTCACTCACTGCGAATAACAAAATCTCAAGTGCATCTCACAGCCACGCGCATTACATTATTCAGGTGCAAGAAGGTGTCCGGGCAGGAGGAAATGCGCGTTGGTGATGATAAGAATAGCATAATTATTTAAAACTATAATGGGCAAACATGCCAACTGTAGTTATGAAGGCTAGCGCAATCGGGTGTAGACCTATTTGTCTGACTATCGTAGCAAGAAAATGCCACTATGTAAAATCACATCTTGTGATGATTACCTATCATGTGGCGTTTGTCAGACTTGGGAGCACCACACATACCTTAGTAAAGCATAAAACTTCAGCCCAGCAGCGACAGTTGGGAATCTCCAAGATTTGCAAAAGGAGCGAAGTACCAAAGTGACAGCAGTCAAGTGAGCGTTTACTGACAGCGTGACTCGCTAATGCTGTAAACTAATTTTTCCAGCTCGGGATCAAAAAAACTCTTATTATCTTCTTGATTATATAAATGGACAGCAGAAATTTAAAGCATTGATTGGAGTATCCATAAGTTTTGCGCAGTTATTAACGGGATGATGCAATAGGCTTTTTCGTTTCGAATCTGCTTTGAAAATTAAACATATTAACTATAGTAACATGAAATAGTATTTATTTTCGATATCTTTTGAGTTTAATATGAATTATGGAACAGTTTTTGTCATTGTTTGTAACCCATTTTATTGTTTAATAAATTATTTAACGTTCAACCAGTTGCGTTTGGAGGAATGCATTATATGCACGGATTGGTACCCGAAAAACACTCTAAAAAAGTCTAAAGAAATTGAATCAAGGTTTTGCTTACAAGAAACAATGTTAAGCTCGGCATGTTCTTTCTAGTTTTTTTCTGGTTGCTATTCTATGAAATGTATTGTACAAAATGTGTTATAGACAATGACAAAAAGTTCTATAATTCCTATTACATTCAAAACATATATATAAAAAAGTAAATACATATTATTTCATGTTGTTATGGGGGGTCGTATGAGCTTTGGAGGGTTTCTGTTGTGCGGTTAACCGCATAACCGTGTGATTTTTTGATGCTTCACTGCGGTGAGAAAAAAATCCTAACCGTCACAGCCCCAGCTGTTTGGATATTATGTATTATGCTCCTGCGTTCATACTTTGTAAAACAAAGTTTGAACGAGGTTGTAAACGCGAGTGTAATCTCATATACAGTGTTACAACATACATAGTCCTCTGATTGTATATTCTATTCTATTAAAAGACGTTCATGCGAAATCTGATGTGAACAATGGACAATATTATATCTATACTTCACGGATTATACGCATTTGTAAACAAAAATGGTCATTGGATGTATTCTATTAGACAGTTTTCATGAGTTATTCACACATCTGAAACGGACTGGATTCAATTCGGGATGGTTATGTCAACATAAAGGTAAGAAGTCCCGTTTATATTTTGCATGTTGTCATCTGTACTTCTGTCACAAAATACTACATTTATGATGCTAGAGCATCTGTATCTCAAAACAGAGACCATAAACTGATGCAAAACCCGTAGACCTTTAAAACGATGTATAGTTATGTTAATATTATTAATGTTTGTAGACAGTAGGCTATATAGATATTGTTAGCAGCTTTAAAAAAATGACGTCATCCCGAGCTAGTGCGCATTGAGAGGTTAAAGTTTTTTTTTTTTTAAATTGTAAACATCGAATTGATTCCTTCAACAGCCCATTTTGAATGTTACCAAACAATACACACAGAAGCAGGCTTTTCAGAGGTTCATGAATAAATGTTGCCTTTATATGTAAAGCGTCTGACTTTGCCTAGGGTTTTGAGTCTCTGTGTTGTTGTTGTTGTTGTTTTAGTTTTGATGGGTAAGGCTTGACTGTTAGTTGAAACAGGGCAGCTCTCTTTATTTTCTTTCTTTACCTGGCAATACATAGACAGGAAGTCAACAGCCAGCCATTACAACAAGAGAGAATAAAATGCTGCTTCATCACAATTGATAAGAGATGCATTCAGATGTACATGTAAAAGCAAATAAGCACAGCATGGGCGTAGATTTAGGGTGGGACGCTAGGGACATGTCCCTAGCAATATTCAGGGAAGACTGAATTGTCCCTAGCAATAATTTCGACCAAACAATTAATCTGTATTTATATATAACCACTAATGTCCTTCTTATTCTTGTGTTTTCTATTTTTTACTTATTATATTTTTTTTCAGGAATCATTTAAATGAGACTAGAAATCTTTTGCAATCCCGTTCTGTAAAAATGACGCTCTATGTGGTACACAAACGGTTAACAGCTTTCGTTCTCTGCAATGCCCGCCTCCGTAACTCACATCGCTAATATGATTGGCTTTGCATTTCTTTAGTCCCGCCTCTCTAATCACATTGCTAATATGATTGGATTAGCATTTCTTGAGTCCCGCCTCTCTAAATCACATCACTTTATGGGCTTGTCTTTACTCGCTACGTGTGATAGGATGGTTTCACTTTGTACAACGCGCCAAAGTTCACTCAACAAGACGCGCGTGATTATTCGGGCTACAGGTAAGTGAGGAAGAAAGTATTATTATACCCACTGTAACTGTTTCATTCACAAAATACGGAACAAGTTGTGTCACATAATGATTCAAGGACAGTGTTGTCACCAATACACGACAATCCCATGTTAACCTGAGGAGTTGCAAACTTTTGTCAACCTTTTATAAATGGGGTAGCAAGGTTATTTAGGGGGTCCCTAATCCATGAAAGAAAATAACCCAAACATGGTAAAAACATGAATTCATGTCATGATTGCTGAATACTTTACATTACTGCACTGTGGTCATTACTTGCACAGATGTAGACATAATGTAAGGTTGCATTTTAAACTTAAAATTATTTTTTTTCACACTGATTAACTGTCTGTTAATGAAAAGAAGATTTAATGTGAACTACAGAAACGTTAATAAACGTTGTTCAGGAAACAGCATGATATACATACCTACTTCAACACTGAGATTTTTTTTGGCAAAATTAAATTAAGAATTATATATTAATTGCATATTCTTCATTGTTATAAAGTAAATATGGTTATATATTACAATGTGATTTTCTTTTTTTTTGACAAAGACTTAAACAGTTACTGTTTATTAGGCTCTAGGACATAACTAATTGTTTATTAGAAATTTGGGATGGCCGGGGGTGGCGAGTCAGATGTTACTGAGTAAAGTGCATACTGAGTTGTCTGTTGTTTGTGTCAAGTAAACGGTGATAAACAGTTTTTGCAATGCATTTTATTTATGTCCCCACCAATGCCAGAATCAAACCTACGCCCTTGAAGCACAGATAAAATGAAATTAACAGTAGGCAAAATAATACAACACAATATATTAACCCCCAGTGCTGTAGATTTTGGACATTATACATAATTCAAAAGTGTTTCTTTTATTTGTGTCCACTTTCAATAAAAACGAAATGTTGTGCTATTCACAAAATGAAAAAACAAACAAGATGCAAATCTGGACACTATGTGACACTGCCACACAAGACACGTTTTAACCGCTCAAAATATACACTTTGCACATTTAGACTTTTAAGACGCTTGGACTTTTATATTGTTTGGTTTTTCATATTCCCTAACAGTCATAAGTTTTAGTGTGTTGTTTTAAGTTAAATGTGATTGTAAATACAATTATGTAACCACATCCTTTTAACTCTTTTTATTGGGGATGCACCGATAGGATTTTTTGGGCCGATAAGATACCGATTTAAACAGACAACTTCTGGTCGATACCGATATTAAACACTTGTATACAATACTATACAGTTGGTCTATTAGCTAGTTTATTTCTGCATCAATTATTTTTACTGAACATGAATTGGATCTAATTAACATTTAACTGACCAACATAATAAGAGAGGCACAAATTAAGCTAAAACTGTCAGGTTTAAAATACTTATGAACCTTAACAAAAATAAGACACACTCAGACCACGAATGCACTGTAAAAAATCCAATTAATGAAATGTTGGAAGAGCAAAAATATATAAGTTAAACCAACTTTCTTGTTTGGGCTTAGTTGAGTAGACATATTATTTTAAGTCTAGATAAATCTGTGTTTAAAACATTAAGTGAATGGTTATTTCCAAATTCAGTCAACATTCAGAATGGCTATGTTGACTGAACTAATTAAGACAAATCTGGTCAATATGTGGACTTATGACAGCTATGTTTCCTGACAACAAAATGCTCACAATAGTACTGTTATTTGGTAACAAAATGTAATTTTAAGAGTTGTTCAGGCGTGAATGTATGTGCTTTAAGTTTAAATATGCGGTCGGTTAATATAGATAGCGTCTATTTAAAAATGTGCTCGGACACTTTCGGACAGAGAAGAGCTCCAGATGAGCTCCAGAAAATCACAGACACTTAAGCGCTCACACCCCGCCCAGCGCAGCCTCGCCTCGGCAAGCCCATCAGAAACCGACTGCTGGCTCTGATATCTCTGTGGCGTTTAAACATGCGATTTAATTCATTTTAATTTCTTATACTTAATAATAAAAGGTTTACCGGTATGTTTTAAATCATATTTTAGGATTGCACTTAAAGGATATCGCTGTTGAATGATATTTCATATCTTTCACATTTGTTATAACTGGGCTGCGTACTGCCTGCGATTTTGAACTTCAGAGCTGAAGGTGCGAGTGGAGAAATAGTCCCAATATCATAACAATCTTAAAACTTCTAAATATACCCGTGTGTGTACCCGTGTGCGTGCGTGTGCATGTATGTATGTATGCGCGTGCGTCTGTGTATTTTGAATTTAAAATGTTTTAACTCGGAAGGATCTGGATCACAGGTCATTTCATCTGAGATCAATCCGCACGCAACAGCTGGAATCACTTACTGATTCACACAAGGGAGGACACAAGTCAGCCGTTTCCTCAAGTTCACATCAGGTTTGTAATTAAATGTTAATTTTAGAATATATTAATTGGCAAAGACGCAAATACTCTACGTTTTTGTAATTATATTTTTGTAAAGATACATTAGAAGTGTGTTATGTTACGTGACCGAAGTAAAGTGGAGCTATTTTAGTTAAGATAAAAAGCCTGGATATAGGTTTGGTTTACCGGACAAAGTTTAGAACTCGGTCTTTATTATAATTGGGACATTTTTACAAACAAACCTTATATAATACAATACTGGCGTGCATTTTGAGACAAAACAATAGCACTCATATGTTAAGAGATGTCAGTAAGTTATTTTAGTCAGTGAAAAGCCCTGTCCGAGAAAACCGCCCAATAGTGTTTAATTATGTGTGATGTCTGAGGGAAATTTGGCCTAACATTAACGTTATTTAGGGAATAAAGTCTTTCACCGTCAAACTTTATTATATTAAACATGTTATTTATGTATGTGTGTGTGTTTTTATTCCTCTGTTTATCAAACCAGAGCGGAGATGATGTGAGGGGCAGACCAGAAGGATACATAGCGAGACAGTCTCCGCTTGGACTGGCTGAGGAAAGTCTCCTAAATGGCCCTGGAGATGTTCTGACTGACTTTGGAGGCTTTTTGGACTGTTTTATGCCCTCTATTTAAAGAAGACTTAATTCTGTATGTTCAGTCTGTATGATAAGTGAATAAAAAGCTTTTGTTTTTATGTGACTGAAGTTAATTATTTTGTTTACAACACCAGCATAAATTATTTGATAAATAATTTAAAAATGTTATTAAAAAAATCCCAAATAATAAATATGAATTGAAGTAACACATAAAACATTGAGTGAATACTTAAATTTTAATTGACAGAGTCTTTGCTGTAAGTTTTTAAAGATTCAACTGATTAAAACATTTTAGTTGAATGAACTATAAAGCTAATTGAGCCAACATACTTTTTTATATTTGAGTCAAATTTGGGCCAACTAAAAAACATCAATCCAGGTTACACTTTGGAGACAGAAATTGAGTGAACGTAAAATTTCTGTGGAACTAGTTACTAAAAAATAATTCATTGAGCCAACAATTTATTTTTTACAGTGTGGGGTGGTATAACATTCTGCATGGAGAACCCAGATTGAGATGTCTCATCAGGAAACACTCAACTGTCTCTCGATCTGAGCTTCTCTGCGGACTGTATTTATTTAGGTTTTAATCACTGGTTTGGTTCATTCCGAAGGTCGAACTTTACAGACCTTCACAATGGTAGCAACATCACACATTTTTGTAAGTCTAGAAGAATGACTACATTTTACCAAAACAGAGATAGTAACTTGATGATGCAACTTGAATATCCAGTAATCAAAGGTCGTATGATAACAAAAGAACATTCTACCCACTAATTCACCATGGCAGTTTTTCTGAGTAGCTGGTAAATATGATTCTAAGCAAAGGATTATACTTTCATAAATGGTAACATAATATCTTCAAAAATTTCATAAGAAATACATTTTCTCCAACATTCCCACCTGTTTATTATAATGTCTTTACTCCGGGTTTTAACCCGTAACCTTCTTAGGCACTTTAGGATTAAACCTTTATTAAGAGACAAATGAAATTTTTCCACACAGTATTATCATAGGCTTTAGTATTTTTCCGAACAACAAATTTATAGTCTTCTCCATCTGCAATATTACCCATAAAATATGCATCAGTAAATACAGATTGAATCATTTTCTTTGTCATTTTGGACACACATTTTATCACACAAGTCAAACACATACATATCAGAAAAAGAGCAGATAATATTGGAACAAATATTTTCAACAGTTTTTCCCACCCAGACCCTCCAAACAACCATTGTCTCATCCTTAGTTGTAACATAGTCTTTTTCCATGGCGTCGCCCTTATACTGGCGTGCGGAAGTCCTGGTGTATATCAGATGTAGATGTTTGCAGAAAAGAATCAGAATAGAAATCAACACAGCAAATAACATTGTAATAATTAAAAATGACCATTGGCCTGAATTTTTCAGCGAATTTCTTGAAGGCCGTCGTCATATATCTCTGCGAAAACATAAAAACAAAAGAAAAGAAAACAAGACAGCTCCATAGCCAAAAACAACTTTGTTTAAACAGATTTGTTAGGAAATACATTGCTTTAACTATTGCTAGGAAAGAACTAGTTTCGACTCCCATAGAAACTATAGAAACCATTAGGCAACCAAAACATCAGAAGCTAAACATTTGCCCTGGCACAATATTTTGTTGTCATATTAGCCATAAAGGCAGCAAAGCCTTTCTTTGTGGGGAAAAACTTTACACCAATAGAAAATCTATTAGTTAAAACATATTGATAACCCTTGTATTTAGGTGTGAGGTTATAAAGTCACACTGCCATTCACTAAACAGCCCTGAGGTGTTCTGCTTAGAATTGATAGAATTTGGGGTGCCAAATTGTGTTATTGACAAGTTACATATCCGCAAACAATTTCTTTTTCATGTTTCCTAAAAACCCCTTGCCCACCAATTTGCATTAAAATGTGAACACATTTGAAGAACGCCTAAGCGTCCGACACTGTGTATCCGTGTGACCAAATAAGGAAAAGGCTTTTGGAGTTACGAATCAGTGTTAAAATTACTATTTTCAATCCGTTCTCATTTCTCCTTTCTGGAGCATTGAATTTGAAAATCAGCTATGTCTGTGAGCTGTGAGTAGTTTGTCACCATAGATGACACATTTGAGCAGCAAGAGTTTCTCTGCCGTTCATGCGGCTGGCAACCGTAGCTGCCTGGTCAGCAAGGGTATTCCCTTTAATCTCACTAGAACCTCCCTTCAGGTGGGCTTTTACCGCAACCAGTTCCGGGACACCTCAGGAAACCTCTCTGCTGCAAACCTGCTCCAGAGTTATGCACAGCTCCCCATGCATAACAAAAAACAAATATAAATGTTAGGTTTTCTGTTACTAGCCAATTCACATGTTTTTTGTGATTTTGCCTTTCCCCTTTGTCCACAAAAGATAAACATCATTGTAAATAAATTGGAATTTTTAAGTGGGAAATTGTCTAAGAACACTTATAGGCTTTTCACACCTGAAATTTTTAACCCTGGGTTATTCTAAAACCAGGGTTAACGGAATCCTTGGTTATTTTTTTCATGTTTCACACAGTTCAAACTTAACCAGGGGTTAAGAGATAACCCTGGGTATTCATAATTTGACGTTTCACACTGTGCATTCCTAAACCCTGGGTCAGGAGTCTCCAACCCAGCTCCAACACACCTGTCTGTAATTATCAAGCAACCCTGAACACCTTGATTAGCTACTTCAGCTGTGTTTAATTAGGGTCATAACATTCTAACCCTGCTTCGTTTCACACTGCATGCGCTTGGCACTGCAATGCGGGGTTAACACCACAAATGCGGTGCTAACATCTCCGGAGCAGGGTTTCATAACCCTGGGTAAAAAGCGGTGCTAACACCGCTTTCAAATTACAAGTGTGAAACGCTCCTTAACCCAGGGTTAATATGAAGGTATATTTGGTGCAAAACAACTGCACACCTGTGACAGTGGAATTTGTATTTGTAGAGATTATCCACACATGTGTATCAGTAAACCATGGGCGTAGATTTAGGGTGGGACGCTAGGGACATGTCCCTAGCAATATTCAGGGAAGACTGAATTGTCCCTAGCAATAATTTCGACCAAACAATTAATCTGTATTTATATATAACCACTAATGTCCTTCTTATTCTTGTGTTTTCTATTTTTTACTTATTATATTTTTTTTCAGGAATCATTTAAATGAGACTAGAAATCTTTTGCAATCCCGTTCTGTAAAAATGACGCTCTATGTGGTACACAAACGGTTAACAGCTTTCGTTCTCTGCAATGCCCGCCTCCGTAACTCACATCGCTAATATGATTGGCTTTGCATTTCTTTAGTCCCGCCTCTCTAATCACATTGCTAATATGATTGGATTAGCATTTCTTGAGTCCCGCCTCTCTAAATCACATCACTTTATGGGCTTGTCTTTACTCGCTACGTGTGATAGGATGGTTTCACTTTGTACAACGCGCCAAAGTTCACTCAACAAGACGCGCGTGATTATTCGGGCTACAGGTAAGTGAGGAAGAAAGTATTATTATACCCACTGTAACTGTTTCATTCACAAAATACGGAACAAGTTGTGTCACATAATGATTCAAGGACAGTGTTGTCACCAATACACGACAATCCCATGTTAACCTGAGGAGTTGCAAACTTTTGTCAACCTTTTATAAATGGGGTAGCAAGGTTATTTAGGGGGTCCCTAATCCATGAAAGAAAATAACCCAAACATGGTAAAAACATGAATTCATGTCATGATTGCTGAATACTTTACATTACTGCACTGTGGTCATTACTTGCACAGATGTAGACATAATGTAAGGTTGCATTTTAAACTTAAAATTATTTTTTTTCACACTGATTAACTGTCTGTTAATGAAAAGAAGATTTAATGTGAACTACAGAAACGTTAATAAACGTTGTTCAGGAAACAGCATGATATACATACCTACTTCAACACTGAGATTTTTTTTGGCAAAATTAAATTAAGAATTATATATTAATTGCATATTCTTCATTGTTATAAAGTAAATATGGTTATATATTACAATGTGATTTTCTTTTTTTTTGACAAAGACTTAAACAGTTACTGTTTATTAGGCTCTAGGACATAACTAATTGTTTATTAGAAATTTGGGATGGCCGGGGGTGGCGAGTCAGATGTTACTGAGTAAAGTGCATACTGAGTTGTCTGTTGTTTGTGTCAAGTAAACGGTGATAAACAGTTTTTGCAATGCATTTTATTTATGTCCCCACCAATGCCAGAATCAAACCTACGCCCTTGCAGTAAACTTGAAGTCACAGAGGACAAGATGCAAACTTGTAGATTTTTTTTCTTTCCCTCAAATACAACACAACAGTTACACATTCACAAATCCTTCAGTGCAGCTGCACAAATCCCATTTTACAAATCACAGATTAAGAAACTCACAAGTTCACATTTTTTGCTACAATTGCTGCAGTAAATATGGTGCATAACCTACTTGAACGCCTGCATCAAATAATGTGAAGTCACACACAAGTTTTGTACATTTGCAAAATCAGTTTGTGCATCTGTGCGATGAGACTTGCATGTGTGTACAATTTATTTTTCACAAATATTTTTTTTATTTTTTTAATATTTTCTAGCCCAAACACAAGTACATAAATACAACTGCTTGAATCTGCTGCTACGAGTTTCAAACACTCTTTTTCATGTGCTCTCTCTCTTCTGCACCAAATATCTCGAGATAAATGGTGCGAAAGTGATTTGTATACCTGTAGGCTTTGGCGAGCACTGTTCAGCACTGCCCACCAGGTGGCGCCTGACACTCACTGAAGCAGAGTTTATTAATTACCACCAATGTTTCAGCAATGTAAAGCGCCTTTATCAAGGTATTATTTTCACCAAGTGGAGAACAATATAAATGGGAGTGCTAATTATACACACATGAAGGTAATTACATACAATATTCCAATGATTCATTAGTAAACAAAATATAAGTTCCATAAATTTCAAACCATCAATATAAGTAGATTAAAAAATACAAGCAGAAAATACACACATTTTAACTTTAAATAAGATACCAAATGATGTAAGTCCCATTCATTTTTAATATCATAATACCTATAAAAACAACCCAAATCAAAATCTACTTTTAAACCATGTGTGCCAATGTTCACATTTAATATACCTAAAAGGCCTCCTGTCTAAGTAAAAAATGGTCAAACTCACCTCACCTTCTAGATGGAAATCCCCTCTCAATTCCTATATACAATAATGAAGTAATAGGATGATTAAGTTCAACAAAATGCAGTGCTAATGGCAGGTTCATATTTCTGCATATTATTGCACTCTGATGTTTTGTGATGTGTGTTTTATACTCTCTATTTGTTTTTCCTACATATGATTTACCACAGTGACATGTTATCAAATAAATAAGCTTGTATTTGTTAGGGGGTGAATCCCAAAGATATTTCCATATCATTAAGATTCTTAATAAAATCCTTTGGTCCCTTATATATTATTTTTAGACTTTATATGTTACATTTGACCTTAAGGAAGACTTTTCTTCAATGTTAATGGATGATAACTGTCACAGGAAGGCAAGACATGGCAAGATGAGTGGATCCAAATGCAGTTTTTAAGTGTATTAAATCCAAAAAAGGTACAGGAGCACAGGCAAGAACACGAACAGTAACACATGACAGGAAACAACCAACATAAAACAACGGCTGACAAACAGGCAATCAACAGGCAGGGTAATTAAACGTGACAAGAACCAATGACAGAACAGAAACAATTAATTACTATGGAAACAGATGGGCAGTGGGTGGAGTATGAATTAATGTCCATGGCAACAAAAAAAGGGGGCGGGGCAACAAAGGAACAAGAGGGAAATAGGGCAGACACAGACAGGACTCTTGACCTTGGCCGTACCCACTATTGAGGTCCGGACTGTTTTAGTGAGTATCATAGTAAACTACTGATTATGTCTTAATATGTCTTCCGAATGTAAACATTTTATTACATTCTGTCTTAAAGTCTAAAAAACAGTACCTGTTGAAGTCATTAAAGTTACTTAAATAACAAAAGAAGAGAAAATCACTCACTGGTCCTGATTGTAACTTCGTAAAAAAAGATTAATCCATATTTAATTTTAAATAAATATATTTTTTTGCCAACAATCCTTAATGTTGAGCTCTGCTCTTTGAAGTAAGTTGGTTTATTATTGGTTTATTATGCAAGTTCAGCCTTGCATTATGTTTGTATCTTACATTTAGTATAATGCATGTTATGAATTCAGGGCAAGAAGAATATTTATCTAATATGGGGTAATGTGAAGTATTTTAATAATTACATATCGTTTTCTTTCATTGGATATGGACCCCCTAAAGTAGCCTTGGCCACCCCATTTATAAAATTCTAGTTCTGCCACTGGATTATTGATGTTGTATTTCAGCATATTAATAAGTGTGTGCATATTGTGAATGAATTTAATAAACAAATTCTTGATAGACTTTGGTTAATTCACTAAACCGATCCTATATTCAGTTAGCCTATGTTTACTTAACTGACAGTGCCCAGGATGGTAACATAATTATTTCAATGTCTTACTAATAAACAACACAAGTCTTGCGCATACTGACATGGTTTGAAATCTATAGTTATTCGATTCTTTGGTTTTCTGATGTGTTATAATTCATATATGTAGAGCAGAGAAATAAGAATTTTTTTCCTGGCGTGCATGCCCTAAAAAAATACATATGGACCTCGGTATTTATAAAATCCTGCATACGGCCCTGCTCACGACAATAAGAATCCACTCTCAATAGTGTATTACGAGCTGTAGGTTTTTTAATCGGATCCCTATATAAACAATTACGAGCTATCCACAAGTCTAAAAAGCTGATTTGATTTGGGTTAGCATCCAAAGTAAATGTTAAGAAATCAGAACAACTGTTTATATAATAATAAAAAGAATTTAGTTGTTCAGTAACCCGATTCAAAAAGACAGAAATAATCATCCAAATTAGTATATTACAGTGGCGAAGCCAGAAATGTTCAAGTGGGTGGGCCTTTAAAAAACAGGGTGGGCAAAGCATAGAATGTACATAAATTGGGAGTGTTTATGCCCATGGCCGGCGTATATTTTTTTCCCCAATGTAAGTGCGGCTTTTTTCAAAACAGCCAGCAGCTGTCCATTTTTTCCGCGCTGTGGTCTAAAGATATTCAACTCTGGATGAAAAGCTTAGCTTGTCAATGTAAGTTCTCACACAGCCGTCCAATTACAGTGGGTGAAAGGGCGGGACTAATATCACAACAACCAACCGGCTCACAGCTCAAGTATCACAGCAACCAAAGCGCTTGGCTGAAAAAACAGCTGGCATTTGGCGTCCTCCAGGCGTTTTCAGCCGGGTGTAAAAGCTTTGGTGCACGCTACCTAAGCCAAGTTACCTTAATGCCATGCAGGCAGCACAATGTTTCAAGGGGAAATTTATAAAACAACTTAAATAACCAACCAGCTTGTCTACAGTATATGGGCAGGTGGGGCTGTGCTTGTTTTATACAGTCTATGAGCAGTGCCCCACCAAATTATTAATCCACTTGAAAACACAGAACTCAACATAAACTGAATTAGTAACGGAACTAGTTTTTACGTTATTTACGTTGCGTGAACGTAGATCCGAACAATATGTCATTCCTCCTCAGCAAAATGCATGACGTGAAAGCGTCATAGGCTACGACAGATTCAACAGGTAGTGATTTTACTAAAGAACTCGTTTGAGAGATTGTTATTTAATGAGACAATGGCCATTAAACAACATGGCGCAATACAAAATTGCATGTGTTGTCATTTAAGTGTAAATATTCCAACAACATTAAATCATACAGCCCCCTAAATAGTTGATTGGAGTAATACTCCTGACTATAAACTGTAAATAATAATGACACCACTATAAACATTAAGAAAATGTCTAAACTCACCATTACATGTCCTGTAGTCTGAGACGGGGCTTCTGGTTCATAATAACAAAGTCCAATATGATCATAATGTCCCTTCGCGCAAAGAAAAGCAGAAATACATTTCTCAGACGAGCATTTATCATCGATGAGCGTAACGTTATAGGTTTTTTATACAATATGTGGTGAAGAACAGTCTTTCAACACAGCATGAAGTCATTATCAACGTAATACGTGCTCGTTTCATTTTGTTGACGTTTGAAAAGATGTCCTCAGTAATCCAACATTTCCATGAGTGATGTAATAGTCTCCGTCTCCAAAAGTAAACAGGCATAAGCAGATGTCATCGTGGAAAGGTTGTTAAACTTGATATTTGCGACTCGCTGTTTTCAAATTCAGTTCAATCGCGCGTAGGCGGAACTAACAATGACTGACGAATCATATTCAACGTTTCATGTTGACAAGCGTGTGCACCAATAGGGTAAAAGAAAACTGCGAAACTAACTTGCACTTAAATTTTATATTTTAATTATATTTATAATTGTATTACATATATGAAATTATAGTGTGATAAGACGTATATTCGTAGTACTAGTATTTATTTTTGTTAAATTATTTACACATTTCTCTGGAAAATGGCCTTTTGATTGGGTGGGCCACAACTCAAAGTGGGCGGGCTCAGGCCCGGCCAGGCCCACCCGTAGCTTCGCCACTGGTATATTAGAAGAAAAAGCATGATTTAAATACACATATTTTTCTTCAAAAAAAGGTTATTTTGCAAAAGAAATCACAAACGTTCTTTCCATGGCCCCACCTCCTGTTTGAATTAAAAATTAGTCTGAAAAATAAAATAATTTGTTTTATGATATTAAAAATGAATGGGACTTACATCATTTGGTATCTTATTTAAATGTAGGCCTTTGTGTGTATTTGCTGCTTGTATTTTTTAATCTACTTATATTGATGGTTTGAAATTTATGAAACTTATATTTTGTTTACTAATGAATCATTGGAATATTGTATGTAATTACCTTCATGTGTGTATAATTAGCACTCCCATTTATATTGTTCTCCACTTGGTGAAAATAATACCTTGATAAAGGCGATTTACTTTGCTGAATCATTGGTGGTAATTAATAAACTCTGCTTCAGTGAATGTCTGGGGCGCCACCTGGTGGGCAGTGCTGAACAGTGCTCGCCAAAGCCTACAGGTATACAAATCACTTTCGCACCATTTATCTCGAGATATTTGGTGCAGAAGAGAGAGCACATGAAAAAGAGTGTTTGAAACTCGTAGCAGCAGATTCAAGCAGTTGTATTTATGTACTTGTGTTTGGGCTAGAAAATATTTAAAAAAATAAAAAAATATTTGTGAAAAATAAATTGTACACACATGCAAGTCTCATCGCACGTATGCACAAACTGATTTTGCAAATGTACAAAATTTGTGTGTGACTTCACATTATTTGATGCAGGCGTTCAAGTAGGTTATGCACCATATTTACTGCATCAATTGTAGCAAAAAATGTGAACTTGTGAGTGTCTTAATCTGTGATTTGTAAAATGGGATTTGTGCAGCTGCACTGAAGGATTTGTGAATGTGTAACTGTTGTGTTGTATTTGAGGGAAAGAAAAAAAATCTACAAGTTTGCATCTCGTCCTCTGCGACTTCAAGTTTACTGATACACATGTGTGGATAATCTCTACAAATACAAATTCCACTGTCACAGGTCTGGAGTTGTTTTGCACCAAATATACCTTCATAGGTTAAAAGCGGGGTTTAGAATGAAGATAACCCAGGGTTAAGAGCAGTGTGAAAACCCCTTTAATGTTTGTATAATATCTACAGTCACAATCATGGCTGTTTGGAATTGCTTCAGACGGACCAAGTAATGTAGCTGGATATGTTTTATGCAAATGGTACATGCCTTACAAACATTTTTTAAGTAAATATTGAATCCATAGGCAACAAAATGCTCTTCTATTAACTTAACCATAACCATCCCCGCTGTTGAGACATGACAAAGTAAATGGCTCAAAATCGCTGCATTAAGTGCTTCTCTGGCAGGGTCATATAGACCATGATATGGGGGAGGACCGGTTTGGGCAGTGATATCAGGGGCTGCTACAGGGACATTAGAGGCTGCTGTGGGAACAACGGAAACTTATTCTGGGCTTTCGTTTTGCGGCAGGTAGGCCTGGCAAACTCAATCCCTTTAAGGATCTGGGTTATTGTGAGTCACTCACTAAAGCGATCCGGGTTGTGTGATTCACTTGAGTCATTTGAGTCAGTATTGCTAAATTGCCAAGGAAACTCAGTACAGACTAGAGGCTGACATTTTTTCGGGAATCCGACCGCGGGATTCCCGTGGGATCGGGAACAAAATCACTATTAATCACGGGATTGGGACGGGACAGGAAAAAATATCAGCGGGAGTGGGCGGGACCGGGATCGTAATAAAACTATGATACCCAACTTTATACACAAATATGCAGTTTCTATAAATAAACTTAGTTAATATATTGTGTGCGTGCATGCCTGTGTGTGTGTTTGCATGTCTAAGAAAGGTTGCATGAATGTTCACGGATGCGCCTCCCTGGTGCATAGTGAAGCGCTCCAACGCAGCCTGAGCGTGTCGTGGAATTTTAGCCGCATCAAATAATACTCACTAAGAGTCAAAGTCAAGGATCACACAGACACACTGTCGACAGAATTTTCTTTGTCTGAATTTTATATATTCTGCAGAATAGGCTCTCACCCCCGTGGTGCTAGAAGTTTAAAAACCTAAGAGCCCCGATCACAAGGTTGAAGACACATTTATAGTAAGATGCTGAAACACGTACAATCATCTGTTTCTACGTCATTTAGAAGATAGCCTTCAGTTGTCAGTGATTAAGAGCAAAAACCGTTAAACATAATCATAAAGGACAGTACATGCTGGTACATGATGTTTAAGTCCTTCCTTGGACATTGTACTTGCTGAAAAGACAGAAAGAGCATAATTCTGTACGTTAGCAGAAAAACATGATCTCCATATGAATCACAATTTGTGAGCTTCAGATTGTTATTAAAAAATGAAAAATAGGATGAAAAATAAAACATAATAATATGAAAATAAAAGCATAATAAAAGTCCTCCACTACACTCCTCCCTTTTTATGATTTATTCATAACTTCATTTACTGTCATCGTTACGTAGCTCTGGTTATTACCCTTAACCATAGTGTACATATAGTTCTGTGCAGTTGCAAAAGTAAAAATGCACACACACATAGTATGATCATGAATCTCATTTTTGAAAGAAGAAAAATAGTTCGTTTTCTTGAAGAAATTGAGCACAGTTAGAGTTGGGGTCGTGAGCCCTTGAAGATTCCGGATTGAGCACAGTTAGAGTTGGGGTCGTGAGCCCTGAGCACAGTTAGAGTTGGGGTCGTGAGCCCTGAGCACAGTTAGAGTTGGGGTCGTGAGCCCTTGTTGATTAATTTCCTTTGTAGGTTCGGGTTTGGTAGGACCACACGGTGCAGTCGTGCCAAGCTATCCTGCTTTCTTGTTCGAATGAAATTATCTTAGTGTCTAAATTAATGTGGGGTCTCAAAGCTGGTGTTGTAATTACAGTTATTAAGCTGCAAGCGTCGTGTCGATTACCCACATTAAAGATGTTGTGTGCGTGTGTCCAAACCAAACCCAGAATACTGGAGTCGTCCTCCAATACTTTGTGAGCTGTTGCAGTTCTCTCGTGTCGTTCTTCGTATAAACTTGCAGTATGCAGGTATCTGTGGTTCCCACCAATACGAAAAAGTGGTCCGTAGCAGTCGACTAGCCGTCCTCCCTTTGGTTTACACCTTGCAGTCCAGGACCAACCCTCCGGCAATGGGCAACGTGCACCCAGGTGGCACGCTCCGCGACCTTCACAGCGGTGTGAGTCGTCAGCAGAACCTGAAATGGCCCCTCCCACCGTCTGGCTTTCCAGGATTTCCTCCTGAGGTTCTTTACCACCACGTAATTCCCTGGTTTGATGTTGTGTAATGGTTCTTCTACTGGATGGGGTAGGGCTGATTTAACACTCTGGGGTCGACGGTGGCGCGGGCGCCGCAGTCTCTTTATTTTTCAATCACTCCGCAAAGAGACTTAAATTACTCTGCTGATTTTTGACATACAGATATGATTTATACATCATTTCAAACGTTAAAGTGTCTAGTTTTTTTCTGTCCACTCCCAATAAAAACAGAATGTTGTGCTTTTCGCAAAATTAAGAAAATAAACATGATGCACGTTCTGTTCTCTCTCCCTCAGTGAAGTCCTTTCAGAAACGCGTCAGAAAAATAAACTGTAACTTAACGAATACTTGGTGTAGAAACAAAAGATAAATGTCTACATAATGCTTGGAATGTCTCCTTTTAAATGATATAAGTGAAATTGAAAACAGATATTGTCATTCGGTGTAAACTGTATGAGAAGGAGGAGAAGTACCGTATTTCGCCAGTTACCTTATTATCTGTAATGAGATCGGATCGCCACACCCCCGCGCCATTGAAGTGAATGAGCAGAAACATCCATATGCATGACTCGTGCCTCCTGCAGTCAATGGATATGCAATCCACAATCCAGTCTCTCCATTCCTTGTTGTTCCATCCGATTGCACCAAACATGACATAAATCCTTATTTCCTTGCGTATGTGTGTCAGTATCACCAGACGCGAGTGTTTTCTTTGTTCTTCCGTCAAACAGTTCACGCGATTGGAACGCACATACACAAACACGCGAGTCAGGAAACTCGACGCGCTTTTTGGTATTCTTATATAATGCGCGATTCCAAACAGTACAATCCTTATTTAGTTGCGTCTAAGCGCATATCTCCGCACAGCAAGTTTATTAAACACAGGATCACTCGCGTGTGCACACATTCACTGCTTTCATGATCAACACGTGAGGTAATGGCGGCGGTTGTAAACAAACATTGATACGTTTACCACGCGTGTCCCTTGTTGTGTTTCTACTATAATGATTACAAATACACAAATAAGAGTCCAGACAACGATAGGCAGTTGTTCTTTTGAGCTTTTTACTGCACAAAAGTAAACCTCTCGCTGGCCAACCAAACACTAACCCTGGGTTGAAGTGTGTTCATGTTAAGATGGCCAAACAGTATCTTTACCATGATTAAGCTACTATGGTTTTTAAAAGGTAACTTATACTTGTGAAATTAATAGAAAATATTTCAATAGAAATATATATAAATATATATAATGTGTGTGTATTTACATTATATTGAAAAGTAAACCTTATCATGGTTTTACTACAGAGAAAGTTATTCCTGTTGAACATCCACACAAGGCTCATTAGTGGCTCATTATTCAACTCTTTTGTCTCTCAGCTGTCAATCACTGATTATTCAGGAGCTTTCCCGCCTCCATGCATATAGCCTTTCCCAAGCAAAAGTGTCTTAGAAATTGTAAATCAATATCTTGCTTTATGTGATTGAGTAGGCCATATGATTTTCACATCATTTTGAAGAAAAAACTCTAGACTACTAGATCCAGTTTGGAAAGTCTTGGGAAAACATGTTTAGAATGAGTTTTGTGGAGTTATATCAGTGACTTAAAAATTTTGCTTTTTCAAAAACCACGCATAAACATTTTTCTCTCAAAAATACAAACATGTACATACATGTTGATTATATGATATTGTAGCCCAGTTTGTGATGAACACAGTGTTATGAGACTTTTGCCATTAATATGTTTTTAAGCAACTGAAAAAAGCACAAATGTCAGTGCATGTCAAAACTTCCCAAGGGCCCTAAAAACCCCTTAGACCCCAGAGGGTTAACCTGCTTTGGAGATATTTTGAAATACAGAGGACATAGAAATACAATATTGCAACATGTCATTTTCATTTTGAAGAGTATCGCATGTCACCGTGGTCCCCATGTGTCAACCTAGCAAAATGGGAATAAAAATGTTTAGGTAAGCAAGGTTTTTGATTTGGACCCATCCAAATCCCTTCAGGAGTTTTGGTTGCTCCACACGATTTCCATAGAGCTATTTCTGTTGGAAGAGAAAATGTTTGCATGCTTATTAGTAACTCCTGTGGTGTTTCGGCTTCCTTTTCCTGGGAAATCTGTGTAAGAGAAACGTTTTTGTTAGTAGTCATGAGAGATGCTTCCGCATCCGTGCGTGCATTTCCTCTGGAGATCACGTCCTGTTCCTTGGTGTGTGCTTTGCATTTGCACACAGCTATTTGAGAAAGGAGTAAAATTTGTTATAGGAGAGAAACTGTCAGTAAAATCAGCAGTCAATGTAAATGGTTATAGATTGATTAGTAGCAAGTTGACAAGCTTGTGTTAGTGCATGCAATTCAGCCACCTTTGCAGATTTGTGAGGTGGTAAGCATCCGGATTTCACTACTTCAAAGTCAGACACAACCGCCCACCCCACCCTGTTTATTCCTCTGTCGTCTCTGGAAGAGGACCCATCCACATAATATGTCAGGGTGCAATTAGGTATGGGTGTGTCAGAAAGGTCTGGCCTTGGTGTACATTCTTCCCGTAGGGCAGACAAACAGCAATGTGGTGTACCTTCATCAGGTGTAGGTAACAATGTCGCCGGGTTCAGAACTGTACATCTTTCAACTGTGACATTAGACATTTGTAACAATGCACAGGAATAACGCAGCCATCTTGCTGCAGACAAGTGAGATGTGCGCTGTTCGAGCAGTATATGAGACACAGAGTGGGGGACCAACAGTCGTAGCTGTGCATACCCCACAAACTCACTGCTCGCTTGCACAGCTTTCTCTGCAGCTGCCACTGCCCTGAGACATCCTGGTAGGCCCCTGGCCACCGCATCAAGGCGTCCTGAAAAATATGCAACTGGTCTCAACTTGTCACCATGTTCTTGTAACAAAACAGAGGTCATACAGCCATTTCTTTCATCCACAGTTTGAACAAAAGGCTTTTTCGGGTCTGGCAAACCTAAAGTGGGTGCCTGCTGTAGTGTCTGTTTTAGTTCCACAAATGCCTTTTCAGTCTTCTCTGTCCATTCTACCTTCTCTGATGGTGCCAAAGTTTTCTCATAAATCATATCATGCCATGGTTGTTGCATCTCAGAATAGTTAGCAATAAAAGTCCTGCAATACGATGTCATACCCAAGAATGACATCACCTGTTTCTTTGTAATGGGTTTTGGTATGTTAGCTATTGCCTCTATTCTCTTTGGAGAGAGAGACTTACCCATAGGTGTAATTTCGTGTCCTAGAAAGGTTACTTTCTGGACAGAGCACTGTACCTTTTTGGGGTTGACCTTGTGGCCCTCCTCAGCTAGATGAGTGAGCAGCCGTATGGTGTTGTCTGTGCACGACTGCTGAGTCGGTGCCGCCACCAAGAGGTCATTCACGTACTGCAATAAAGCAACATCATCATCCAACACAAGTGTCTGTAATGAACAATGCAAGGCGGAGTTATAAATCGTGGGGCTCTCGCTATACCTCTCAAATGTAAAAGCAAACCAAAACTGGCTATCAGGATGGACAGGAACACTGAAAAGTGCATTCGAAATATCCACTACACTCCTCACTCCAGAAAACCACTTGCTGTCAGCTGGTATCTGTGAGACAATTGTGTAAGGGTTTGGCACATTGGGTGCCCTTACCTGTACCGCAGCATTTACTGCTTGGAGGTCTTGAACAAACCTCCACTCTGTGGGCTGACCTGCTTCTCTGACCTTTTGTACAGGAAAAATTGGTGTTCTTACAGGTGAGTGTGGGCAGGGAACAATTATCCCTTTCTCCAATAAGGCCTCAAATACTGGCCTTATTCCCTCACGCGCCTCCCTTTTCAGAGGGTATTGAGGTTTACATGGTCTGTAATCACTTTTTGGGGTGATAACTACTGGTTCACACCCTTTAATCAAACCCACATCGTATTTATCTTTAGCCCACAGGTGGTCAGGTACATTGTCAAAAACCTCTTGCGGTAAATCAATGCTAGCACACATCATGTGCGCTGGCAAAATGTTTTGTGAATTTGAGTCTACAGAGACAGCTTTCTGAATTACAACTCTCTCTCTCTCAGCAATGAAAAAAGAAACACAACTTCTCCTGTGTGCCGTTAACTGCTCTGAGAACTGCACGTTATCTGACAACATTTCCCAATCAACAGCCTCGCTGCAGGCTTTTGCAAATTCACCTGCTTTTTCCCATGGCTGACTGGTATTTTTTGCAATAGAAACATGGGGTACCGAATTTTCAACATCAAAAATTTGTTCTTGCTTTTCTGTCAATTTAACGAGTGCCACACACCATGAGTCATTCCAGCATATGTGGGTTATTGTCAAGCCCTCGGTTTTTACAGAGAACCATTTTTCTTCCCACTCTCGCTCTGCTGTCTCAACAACATGAGCCGTGCAATGCATGTTATCAACTGGAATGACCTCGCTGGTCTGTGGCAATCTTATCTTCCCTTCAGCAAACAATTCTTCACTCTGAAAGGCCCATTCATACAAATATAACAGAGACATACACATAGACAACATTCTGGTATCCCAACAAGAAATACTCAGGCCTTGGTTGTTACATAAGATGCTAGCATTCATTTTACACATCAAATCCCTCCCAATGAGGTTTACCGGACACGCGTCAGATAAAAGGAACATATGCATGAACTCATTACCGTCATGCATACAACAGAGTGGAGCAGTAAATTCTTCCCTCACTATATGCCCCGTAGCACTCATAGATGAGTTAAACTGCCCACTCAAGGTGACAAATGGGAATTCATCTTTGCGTATGACAGAGTTAGTCGCACCAGAGTCCACCATAAATAACATAGCCTGTCCCTCAACCATTATTTCTTCGAGAGGCAGTTTGGAGTATGCTTCTCGTTCAACCTCAAGCAAAGCAAGTTCTTCATTGCATAGAGCGTTTCTTTCCCTTTCACACACATCAGCATCAGAAAAAACAGAATTAGCAAGCAGATAATATGGCATTTGAACCGCGGAAAAAACAAGATTGGACTTACCCGCCTCCGTACGATGCTCCCCTTCCCCCTCCTGGCTTCAGTCGCCCATTTCTTTACACACCGGCAGGTTTCCCGCGCTCCCTTGGGATTCCGGTGTCCCTTTAGTTTTCAGGAAATGGAAACATTGGTTTTTCAAATGTCCTTTCTGTCCGCAATACCAGCAAACATTTTCTTTCGGATCTCCTCTCCTCTTCTCTCATTCTCTCTGCTGCCCGTTCTCTCGGGAGCGTTGTCCTTGCGAAGAGAAATTGCGTTGTTATGTTGTGGCTGTGCCCATTCTCCTATCTTGGCAAAAGCTGAAGATAGCTGTTTCTCTGGTGAACGGCTTCTCTGCTGTTTCCTTAGGCCTTGCCTCCCGTTCCGTCTTTATCTGAACATCATCTTTGTCCTCTTCAAAAGTGCTGTCAAGGATGTGGATGATCTCTGATTCTGGTCCACGTGGCAGTCCTTGCATCGGCGGTGGCAGGGGTGCAGAAGGTGGTGCTTGTCGTGCTGGCTGTTGTATCTGTGCGGCTTTTTCCCTTAATAAAATGAGTGCTTTTACACTCAGTGTTCCTTTAGGAGGAAAATCATACCTTTTCTCCCAGATTTTACGCTTTCCAACGCCCCCGTGCCCTTTGATTTGATCACTCGAGCATACACGCCATTTTCCAGATCCATTGACTTTGTACTCCCTTTCGAATTACCCTGACCCATGGTCACGAACGAAATAACGCTTACCGTATTATCTATTCAGATGCCACCACAACGGTTCTTTTCCAGATTCCGTCAGCTTTGACTTCAGAAATGGTTGAGACTCTCCCTTCCCTTAGGCCTGGGGTACGGAGCCCGAGACCTCTTGTCTCAGGGGTGATCAGTCAGTCTCTCCCAAACCTGGAGTCTACAGCTGTGGAATCCGCATCCTCGTCGCCATTATTGTCGTGGAATTTTAGCCGCATCAAATAATACTCACTAAGAGTCAAAGTCAAGGATCACACAGACACACTGTCGACAGAATTTTCTTTGTCTGAATTTTATATATTCTGCAGAATAGGCTCTCACCCCCGTGGTGCTAGAAGTTTAAAAACCTAAGAGCCCCGATCACAAGGTTGAAGACACATTTATAGTAAGATGCTGAAACACGTATAATCATCCGTTTCTACGTCATTTAGAAGATATCCTTCAGTTGTCAGTGATTAAGAGCAAAAACCGTTAAACATAATCATAAAGGACAGTACATGCTGGTACATGATGTTTAAGTCCCTACTTGGACATTGTACTTGCTGAAAAGACAGAAAGAGCATAATTCTGTACGTTAGCAGAAAAACATGATCTCCATATGAATCACAATTTGTGAGCTTCAGATTGTTATTAAAAAATGAAAAATAGGATGAAAAATAAAACATAATAATATGAAAATAAAAGCATAATAAAAGTCCTCCACTACAAGCGCTTATGAGAAAAGGGAACAGCAGCAAAGAGTATAGCGGCTCTGATCAAACGGAGAGATAAGTGTGTGACAAGAGTTGTGTTGCGAAGAGATTTCCTGCTGTTTGGATAGTTTCTGTGGTTTATTGTGTGCGTCAGTGCAGAATAGTACGTTTTTTCTAGTTGTCTTTAAATTAGCAGCAAAGATTACCGCGTCTTTTATGTTATATTGTCAGTTATCATTCATAATGAAGCTGTTAGATAGCGCAAATCTTCTCATTAATATTCATGGTACCCAGTTTATATTTGTGTTAGTTTATCTTGTACATATTTATTCAGTATTTTTCCTTATATTGGAGATTGTATAGTTCTAATACTTATACAGTTATTTAACAATTCTAACAAATATAGTTATTTACTGTATGTGTTATCTGATACATGTGCTAGTCACATTTTAGAACATATGACACCATTTCGTGGTATCTTGTATATTTTTGCATATTTTGAACTTAATTACAGCTGTTAATGCTGGTTATTTAAACAAATGTATATTAATGTTCTTTCATAAGGCTTTTGTTCTTGTTTATTATGTGTTTTTGCAGAACCACACAAACATAGAAACTTAAGTGCATATTAATGGAAGGTTGTATGCCCATACTGCAACTGTGAATTAAAACCCCATAATCCAATTATTCGTCTGGTTCTTGTGTTCTGGACTCCAGACTTTGGGTTTATTAAACTATTGTAGGGCTGGGCCAGTTTTGATTTTTTTCTTACCGCGGTCGGTAATCAACAAATTGATTTATTTATCTTTAATACAAAACATGTGCAAATTACTTAAGGAAGATGGAAAGTGAATATTATTTCCTCCCACATTTCTTCAATTTCAACGTTCAACAACTTGAACAACTAATATTATCAGTTTTAAAAAAAATTAACGCATTGTGCGTGTCTACATCAGGGGTGTGATTCTTCCGGAAAAATCCGGAATTCCGGCTTTTCCGACCTGAAAATGAGGCTTTCGTGAATCATGCAAATCCAATTTTTTTGTGTTTATGTGGGGGGGTGGGTCGCAAGGCACCGTTATAAATGATCGCATATCACTCCGCAAGTAGTCTATTTATTTGTCACGATCGAACTCTATTCAAAGCAGAGCTCACCAAACAGCTTGCAGTCAGATCCGGCGTGTGGTCTTGGCTGCGAATAAAAAAAATCATGCGTTCGCCTACAAATAGAATGAGAGGAACACATCTTTCACTCTCAACCAAACTAACAAACTAGCCAATCAGAAGTAGAATGAGGAGGGGTCTTTGAGGTGTCTGAGATCCAGCTGTAGATGCCGCGTGGCCGCGGAGATGTCATAACAAGTTAACGTTGTCAGCGGGATGAAGAGTATGTATATGAAGCCTAGGTAAGACGACCTAATTGATAAAGGACTTAAATCAGTGGCGCTGGGCATGGATAGAAGGAAAAGGCAGAGACAAACAGCATTTTAGTAGTAAGAAATTAAGAGAACCTGCCAGGTGTTTGCTGCTTTGACAAAACTGTCCGTTTCAAATCAGACCGCTATATGCCAGTAATGTAAATATCAGATTTCTCGTCGAGGTGAAATGCTGTCTCGCAATATCAATATAAACTTGCATTTGTGTCAAAACGTTTGCTTGCATTATTATTCCGTAATCACTTACGTTAACGCACGCATATAAGTTACGCGAATCAGATCCAACGTCATCCTGACGAACACACGCCTGTATTTGCTCCTCTTAATGGTTTGTGAATCTGGCAGTAATGCTTGCGATTACAGAATAATATAATGACAAACACACACATTCATGGATCTGGTTTCCCTGTGTGTGTGCGTGTGCGCGTGCGCGTGCGTGTGAAACGCGTAGCTCGACTGTGCCAAAAGAACTATGCATAAGACAAATGCACTTTCCAGAAAGTCACAACATTTGAATTAAGTAACTTTAATGTTACAGTATCCACTTTAAATTCAGCATTCAAATGTTGTAATCAATAATTAATCTTTACTTAATGCCCCCACTAATTATTCTATAAACATTAAACATGTTTTGACCAATTGGCAAATCTCATTTATCAAATTGTGTATGTGGCTTGTGTGCCTTATTATTATTATTACCATATGCAACCAAAGATTTTACTAAAAGGGTACAAATTTGTTTTGAAGAACATAAAAATCCTCATAGATCTAGTCACTTATTTGTACTCTCAAAATGCACCGCATTGATGTATTTACCTTTAAATGCACAAAATGATTTTGTTCAGTCTGATGCAGTGGCAAGGCTACATAATTGTCAGGGTGGCACTTGCCCATGCTGATTGACGATTGTCCACTCAGATCGATCAATTTTGAGCTCAAATTATATTTCAACTGTATTTCATCATATATATATATATATATATATATGTATGTATGTATGTATGTATGTATGTATGTATGTATGTATGTATGTGCGTGCGTGAGTGCGTATGTATGTCGCCACGTCATGGTAGGTGTGCCGTATATTTTCCTGCTTTTTTGTCCTTTGCCAATCACACCTATGCTACATGTGCCTACAGACATTTCGCCACTTTTCTATCCTTAATTTATGAATGGCCTGTAAATGGCGCAAATTATTGCTGCCCTGACGGTCTGGTAAAGTAACCATTTGAATGAGAAATCACTTGAACGGCATATGTGTCCGTGCTTGAGTATAGTTTGAAGCTGCACGGAGACGCGTGTGTGCTCGCAAGATGACGCGGTCGGTCTCTGTCTCGCGCGCGCCCGGGCAGTCCGCGTCTGTCTCGCGCGCGCCCGGGCAGTCCGCGTCTGTCTCGCGCGCGCCCGGGCAGTCCGCGTCTGTCTCGCGCGCGCCCGGGCACTCCGCGTCTGTCTCGCGCGCCCGGGCACTCCGCGTCTGTCCTACCATAAACATCTGTCTTTTTCCCACAAACGGAGAAAGAAGACGCAAAAGCAAAACTTTTTGAAATGTGTCCTGCTTTAGAAATGGCCACTGTGGTAGGCTAGATGAAAAAGAGACAATCTAACCTCTGATCGCGTGCTCTTTATGTTGCGTGACAATTTAATAATGTATGAAACCTGATTCTGTTGTTGATCTGTTGCGGCTGTTTGCACGTTCAAATTAAATAAAATGTTTGTATTGCTTTTACTGAGTCATAGACAACGTCACCTGTATTTCTACTCAATGACAATTTAATATTAAAAATCATATCAGTTAACGGGAAATGTTCAGTTAACAAGCTGCGTGTATAACATCCCTACATATACACACAAGTGCAAGCCAATGTTTCAAGTGTTTTTTTTTTTTGCGGTTATGACGGTGAGGAGCTCAGACCCGCGGCATGGGTCATGTGACCGCGGTAATTCGGTTACCGCCCCAGGCCTAAACTATTGAAGACATGGAGTGAACTATGTACTGTTTTTCTTTTATTTGCTGTATTCCATTTTCTGGAGAAAATCTAGAAACCGGCTCAGCAGCTGGTCCAAAACAGAATGGAGAGCAGATTAAATCAAATTCTATGTATGAACTAAACACTAGTTGAAGAAAAAAATATATGGGAGCGGTACAGGAACGGGAGTCAGTTTAAACAGGAGCGGGATGTGAGTGGGAGTCAATTTACCAGGAGCGGGATGGGATGGGATTATTTTTTAAACTTTGGTCTGGGAGTGGGATGGGACAAGATTTATTTCTATGGGAGTGGGACGGGACAGGAGTGAAAATCCACTCCCGTGTCATCCTCTATTCCGAAGGTCGAACTTCACAGACCTTCACAATGGTAGCAACATCACACATTTTTGTAAGTCTAGAAGAATGACTACATTCTACCAAAACAGAGATAGTTACTTGAAGTTGCAACTTGGATATGCAGTAATCAAAGGTTGTATGATAACAAAAGAACATTCTACCCACTATTTCACCTTGGCAGTTTTTCCGAGTAGCTGGTAAATATGATTCTAAGCAAAGGATTATACATTCATAAATGGTAACATAATATCTTCAAAAATGTCATAAGAAAAACATTTTCTCCAACAAAAACAAATATAATAAGACAGCATGACAACCTTAAAAGGTGGTTTTTGCTATTCAGCATTTATTTTATTAACAACATTAACTCATTTTTTTACATATAATGGATTTTTCTATGCAGTTAATTAATAAACAATCGGTATCGGCCTTTCTCGTGCTATTGCCGATATGCCGATAGTTTCAAATTCATCAAAAATCGGCCGATAAATATCGGCGGCCGATACATCGTTGCATCACTACTTTTAATCACACACAGTTATATCTGACACAATTTTTTATCTTTGTAACTCAGCTGATAAGGCTGGTCATTACACATTCTTCTCTCTCGAAACCAAATATTCTTCCCATTTGTAGGAGAACAAGGAGATGTCCAGTTTTTCTCTTGTCATTACTTGAAATGAGCTAAGACTGCCACACCCCAATGCCATTCACACGTAAAATAGTTTGGGCAATCCATATGCATGGCACACACCCCAAGTTCATGGGGCAGTCAATGACATAAAAAGGATCCATGCATTTAATTGCTGACTCTGCTTCCGAGTGCGGCAAACCAGACATCTAAAGCAGAGTTTACTCATGCCTCTCTCTGCAACACAAGTATACGCTCATTGCATGCACTACAAACAACAAGGCTCACATTGTGCTATTCTTTCAAACGACACAGCACCAATCACACCTATAAACAAACATGAAGTATTGATGAGTAATAGTTTACCTGAACAAAAATCATGCCTTACTAAATGTTCCATGATTTTACTATAGTATTTGTAGTAAAACCACAGTAACAAGAAATGTACCATTGTCTAATTACAGGAACCACAGGGTTTCCATGGGTCATGGAATTTCTGAAATATCATAGAATTTTAATAAGGTCTTTTGCAGACATTGAAAGTGATTTTGTTTTTGTCCAAGTCATGAAATATCATTTCAAAATCATTATCATAACAAATAATTTTTGTTTGTTGCTTTAAATTTTAGTTTCCATTTATCAAAATGTAGATACCCACTTGTTAACTTGTAATGTAAGGAAAAACCATCTCCTGGTTTTCTATGCCATTTTGCACCTTGTTCTCTTCATGTGTTCAATACTTATTCCCTGTGTCATTTCACTTTATTTATTATGAGTCAACTTGTATACTTAAATGTTCTGATTTCTTTGAATGAATTCAATATATGGCTTGATGGCTACATCTGGTGGAAATTTTGTGTCAATAGCTCACTTAGAAATTCCCTTACTGGTAAAAATGCTAATGTGTCAAATACTTATTTTCCCTGCTGTATGTCTTAGATTGTTCTTTAAAATTAATTCAATGATGAGATGGTTACATAGTTCTTAACGTTGTATTTAACAATATACTACATGGGCAAAACTGTCATTTGTTTTGTAATATTGTGGTACTTTTTACAAATGACTTATGTGTGAGCTTCATTATTTTAAAATAATTTAAAATAAGTAGAGTAAGTAACAGGAGAAGAGGATGAGACTGCATCAGCCATCTCCCTGATGCCGGTCTAAGCTTCATACTACTTCCTTACTCAAAGCCCTCCTCCTCAGAAACCTCAGTAGGAGGGCCAAGCAAGTGATAACATTATGCAATACTTATCTTTTACTTTTAACTCTGTGTTTGGGAATTAAAAGCCCGATATGGGGTTTTATAAGTCTTGTTTTAGAGTTATAGCCTTGTTTAGTGGACTTTTTTTTACTAAAAAGAAGAAAAAGACATGTGGTCAATATCTATTTCAAGTATTTTTGGAAGAGATGGGTTTTTAATTGTTTTTTGAATGTTTCAAGAGATGTGGCAGACCGGATTGCAATAGGAAGGTCGTTCAACCAGCAAGGAGAAGTGAAGGAAAATTAGCTTTTGTGAAGGTAACACAAAGCGCCAGTCATTTGCTGAATATAAGGTTCTGGATGGGGTGTAGGAATGTATGAAGGTGTGAAAGTATGCTGGGGGAGTACCCGTGATCTCTAGCGATGATAGGGTGGCAAGTAGGAACAAATGATTGACTTTGTCAAAGGCTGCCGATAGGTCAAGTAAAAATATAACCAATGATTTGGATTCTGCCTTAGCTAGCTGTAATGCTTCCGTGACCGCTAACAGCACTGTTTCTGTGGAGTGATTGCAGTTGAAGCCTGACTGTTTGTTATCGAGCGGGTTTTTGACCACAAGCACATTGAATTACAGCAAATACACAAAATAACATTGTTTTTAGCAATGTAATAGGTGCTCTTTAACAGCTGTAGACAGAATATCTGTGTGCCATTACTGACTGCGTAACAGATGATCAGTTTTCTACTATTTAGTTAATGATAGACTGTAAAATTGGCCCCCAACCTTACATGATGGTTGTTACAGAGACATCAGAGAGTTTAAGTCCACATGTTCTCCACAGAATGAAAGTGCATAAGGTAACAGAAATTAACTCTGTAATTATTGTATAAGGTATACAAAAGTGGTGTATTTAGGGCAATGCACACGTATACCTGTATGCTTACTTTTCCATAGTACTGTCTGTGTATAATGACACTAAGGATTTATATAAGCGCATACCCTCCGTGTACCCACTTGTTTTGCTGCTTAAAATGTCTCCAAGCTGCTTTTGTGGTAACTTTCTGTAATAGGCGTGGCCACAAACAGGCAGGACAGATGATGGTCCAATGAAAAGCAGTTTATTCAAAAAGGGAAAAATAATCTTCCCATTAGCAAAGTAACAAACATCAAAATAAACTAAAAAAAAACACACTAAAGGTTAGCTGCCCATGCTGTTATAAGGGCTAGACAACACTGAAACACATTTTTGCACAGCACCCCTATAAATACTTTTTGGCCTCTACCAATTTACCCAAAGGTATATAATAAATAGTACTCTAACCAATAAACCTCTAAACCATAATAATATTTACAAAACACACATATATTTTATTATATAATATTAATAATAAATGATATCCCCCTAAGAGTCTGAACATGATGGTATAGTCCAACTTCCTCTGGAACAGTATAAATTGAGGCCTGAAGCCCCGCCTCATCCTTTGTTTGCTGTAGTGATGGGAGAAACAAAGCTTTTCGAAGCTTTGAATCAATTGAACCAATTGATTCTAAAATTGATTCAGTTTTTCGAAGTGTTCGAAACACCATACACGCTGGCGACACTTGCTGGTCAAAATAGTGTAAAAGCAGGAAGATCTGTCCAAACATTTGACACTTTTTACAAAATAATAGCAAGATTGTTTTAAAAATATGGTTTTAAGAAAATAAATTATAAAATTTAATTAAGACATAATTAAAAGTGTATTCATTGTTTTTAGTTTTATTTATGGTAATCAAATAATTAAAACGAACTCCCTTTTTAATAATGCAATTTTTTTGTCATTAAATCTGTCTATAAACAAAAAGTAGACAAAATGGTAGTGTTATTAGTCTGAAGAATCAAATTTTTTAGAAACTTTTACACTAAAACTGAACCAAGTTCACCTACACTGGTCATTTGTGATCAATTCCCCCTAGTGGTAAATCGTTGGATTTTCAAAACATTTCGAAACAGTTATGACGTAATGAAGCCTCGTTTGCTAAAATCACGTGACTTTGGCCAGTTTGAAACAAGCTCTGAACCAATGATTCAAAACAAAAGATTCGTAAATGTTTCGAAGCCTCATGAAGCGTGCTTCGAAATCAACCATCACTAGTTTGCTGGCACATGGAATGTGGCCATTCACTCCACGAACCAGAACAATCCAAGACTCAAGTAAAAGAAAAACAGAAAAAGTAATGCACCCTTGTATACTCAAGTTGTAATAAACTGTTAACTTTGTCTTGCTTTTATTTATTTATACATACACTGCAAAAAATGACTTTCTAGTATTTTTGTCTTGTTTTCAGTAGAAATATCTTAAAATTCTTAAATTAAGATGCTTTTTCTTGAAGAGCAAACTGACCTAAGTAAATAAGTCTAGTTTTAAGACAAAAGTGAAATTTTCCTTAAAACAATCAAAAATATCTGCCAATGGGGTGAGAAAAAAATTGTGAAATTCAAGTAAAATTTTCTCACCCCATTGGCAGATATTTTTGCTTGTTTTAAGCACAAATTCACTTAAATTGTATATTTTTTGTCTAAAATCTAGTATTATTTTCTTAGGTCATTTTGCTCATCGAGAAAATACATCTTGATTTAAGAATTTTTAGATATTTCTACTGAAAACAAAACAAAAATACTAATGAAGAAAGTCATTTTTTTGCAGTGTAAGGGAATCTAAAAAGTAACAAAATGCAATTAAAACTTAAAAATAACTTAAAATGGTAGGGCTAAACATGTGCAGTGGGCTACATACCCATCACACTTTCCCTTTAAAGGTAAAGCCTTTTTCCTTATTTTTTTTTAAATGCATGCTATTTCCCACAGCTCCACCTCATACAAAAGTATAATCAGTGTCTGCATCGCCCCAACGAGGAGTCCACTCTATCAGCAACTGAAAGAGACAACTCTTCACTCTTTCCCTTGAGCTGCTTTAAACACTATCTCTTTATGATATTGTGGTGCATTGCGAATCATTGATATCCGTCACAAATTTTATCTTATTTAAATTACACACAACAAAAATAAAACAAATCACTTTGCTCTTCTGTTTGAAAGCTCACAAGTTAAAATACTTTCACGAACGTTTTCTCTGTATGCTCCTTTACAGTTGTTCATTATGTTTACTCTACATTTAAATTAAGGTATTTTTATAACAACATTTACTATATACATTTCTCTTCTCTTCAAACGATTAACAAGTATTCGATTTAGTGTTGGTAAAGTTACATCTGTATCTGTATCAAGGAAAATCTTGAATAAGTTTTTATGTAATTGGTGTTATTTGTCACTCTTACTACATTTAAACGGTAAAACTATTTTAGAAGTTGTATTAAATAGTAAAAATCTTGTGTATAGAATGTTATGTATGAAAATATGATGCTTTTTAAAAAAATGTCTATTGTAGCCACCGTACCAGTGTCTATTTATTCCAACTTTTAACTAAAGCCAGTGCCCTATGAATGTAGTTAGTGTTACTGTTAAAACAAAATTTAATACTTTTTGAGCAACAAGAGATCTCCATTACTTATTTTTAAAAATGTAAAGTTTATAATGATTAACCTTTAATTTCACAGATTGGCCCACCACTTTCATTGTTCAGCCCAAAGTATTTGTAAAGTCCTGGACAAGACATGACAATTCATAATTATAAGTACATAAGCATAAGTAAAGAATTAAGAATGGCATATTTAATTGTCATGTTACTAGAAAAAATACATTGACTTCTAACTTTATTTTTTGGTCATTTGTCTTTGGGGATAATGGTGTTGTAGTATACCACTTTTTTGTTAGGACTACACCACTGGTCTGGATATTTTTCTTTGTATACTTAGGTACTGACTAAAACAAACAATGTTCCTTAATTCCAGCTATTCAGGTATATTAGTGAGCATGCTTAAGAGGGAAAAGAGGAAAGTTCAAGAGGTTACAACCGAGCTTAAACAGTTTCACAATCAAAATCTTTCACACCACAATTCATTGTGGTTACCCACAACCCTGCAGGCTGAGGACAGTACTAAAAGTGACACCCCTAAGGATTACACTCAAGTTCAACATTTGATAACCAGAAAAAGAGGTGAGTACCACAAACTAAATATTATATATATTTTGTTCATGTTAGCATTGGCATGACTTTACTGTACATGTTTTGCAGCCTATTTCAAATGTGATATACTATGTGTTAGTGTGAATTATTCTGTAGTGTATAAGGATTAACTATTAAATATGACTGTGCCTTCTGTGACCCAACTAACAACGTTAAAGGTGCTCTAAGCGAATTGACGCGTTTTAGACCATAAAACATTTTTTGTTACATACAGCAAACATCTCCTCACTATCTGCTTGCTGCCTGTCCGCTGATCAAACTGTAAAAATGCGCGATCTCTGTAGACAGCCCAGACTTCACAAACGGCAATAACAACACAGTGGCCAAACCTACAAACAGAAACCATAACAAAGTATTCTAACCAATAAACGACAAGAAGGATTTGGGGGTGGGGGTTGTACGTGTTCATGAAAGCACGGAAGGGAGGGGGAGGAGTTAGCTACGCTTCGTCTGTTTGAAAACAATTCAAACATCAACAAAAACTAACGTCTCGCAGATTCGCTTAGAATGCCTTTAAAGGAATATTTCAGCTAAAAATAAAAATTACCCCATGATTTACTCGCCCTGAAGCCACTCAAGTTACCAGTGTTACCAAAGTTACCATATTATGTCCATCATTTTTTATTTGAAACACATATTTACATATTTTTGACTTCCAATCTTTATAATAAATGAAAATGGGGCCGCTCCTTCAGTCCAAAGAAAGTGCATCCATCCTTAGCAAAAGTAATCCACACTGTTCCGGGGATAAATAAAAGCCTTTTAAGGGTAATCATTCCAGTTTTGTAAGAGAAATATACATATTTAAAACCCTACAAATGAAAATAACTAGCTTTTGATAACAGTGCCATCTTAATTCAATTTTTTATATATATATAGCGCTTTTCACAATTGTGAATTGTTTCAAAGTGGCTTTACATTAATAGATGCAGGAGAAAACACAGAAAAATTGATGGACAACATAAGCAGCAGAATAACTATTGCGGCATAAGTATATTACCCAGACAAATTATGTGAATGCTTTGTTTCAGGCAAGCTAACTATTGTGTGATAAGTACATTTACTAGACAAATTATGTGAATGCTTTGTTAAAGAGAAATGTCTTTAGTTTAGACTTGATCGACTATGTCAGATTCTTGAACGTTTTTTGTTAAATCATTTCAGAGCTTAGGGGCTAAGTAGGAAAAGGATCGACCATCTTTAGACATTCATGATATTCTATGGATAATTAAGTGACCAGAATTTTGTGACCGTAGTGTACCTGATGGGTTGTTATCTGATAGGCAAGGCAAGGCAAGTTTATTTGTATAGCACATTTCATACACAGAGGTCATTCAAAGTGCTTTACATAGAAAGGAGAAAACAAAAAATCAAAGATAGATGAATTTAAAATATCAATTAAAATAAAATAAATGTGATTTTAATAAAAATTGTTTAAATGTGTGAAAAAGAATAAAACAGGAATAAAAGTATAAAACAGTTAAAGATAAGAATAAAATCAAGAGAAATAAAAAGAATTAAAATAGTGCATATAAAATATAGTGCAATCAGTTCGGACGCAGCATAGTGCTCATTCAGTAAATGCATAGCTAAACAGATGTGTTTTGAGTCTGGATTTGAATGTGACTACTGTTGGAGCACATCTGATCTCTTCTGGAAGCTGGTTCCAGCTGTGACTGGCATAATAGCTAAAAGCTGACTCTCCTTGCTTTGAGTGAACCCTTGGTATTTCTAGCTGATGTGATCCTAATGATCTGAGTGATCTGTTGGGTTTATATTCAATGAGCATATCAGTAATGTATTGAGGTCCTAGTCCATTGAGTGATTTATATACCATTAATAATACTTTAAAATCAATCCTAAATCTAACTGGTAGCCAGTGTAGAGACCTGAGGACTGGTGTGATATGTTCATATTTTCTGGTTCTGCTCAGAATCCTGACAGCAGCATTCTGAATGAGCTGAAGCTGTCTAATGGTCTTTTTGGGGAGGCCAGTGAGGAGGCCATTACAATAATCCACCCTGCTGGTGATGAAAGCATGCACAAGTTTCTCTAAGTCTTGTCTGGAAACAAAGCATCTAATTCTTGCAATATTTTTGAGATGATAATATGCTGATTTAGTTATTGCTTTGAAATGACTACTGAAACTAAGGTCAGACTCCAGAATCACACCAAGATTCCTGACTTGATTTTTAGTTGTTTGACCCCTAGCGTCAAGGTATGCATTCACCTTGAGAACTTCATCTTTGTTTCCAAACGCAATGACTTCAGTTTTCTCTTTGTTTAACTGAAGAAAGTTTTGGCACATCCAACTGTTAACCTCTTCACCTTTCTGATATTATTGATTTTCTCAGAGAAGAAGTTAACAAACTCACTGCATTTGCTGTCTGAGAGCATTTCACTAGGAATGTGACTTGGGGGGGTTGTTAGTCTCTCTATAGTAGCAAAAAGAGTGCGTGTGTTATTTATGTTGCTGTTTATAATATTTGAAAAGAAAGTCTGTCTAGCTTTGCCTAGTTCCACACTGAAAGCACGAAGGCTGTCTTTATAGATATTATAATGGACTACAAGTTTTGTCTTCCGCCACATGCGCTCAGCTTTTCTGCATTGTCTCTTCATATTATGCACCTCTGTTGAGTTTCTCCAAGGTGATTTTTGCCTGCCATTCTTCTTCCTGACTTTTACAGGAGCAATATCATCGATTGCACTCTTAACTTTCGAATTAAAGGAATCAAGGAAAGAATCAACAGAGTCTGCAGATATGCTTGGTGTTAAAGATATAGCCTTCATAAATAGCACACTGGCGTTCTCATTTAAGCATCTCTTTTTGACAGACAGAGATCTAGTTTCAATAGTAGGAGAGATCAATATATCAAAAAAAAGACAGAAATGATCAGACAGTGCTACATCCTTAATAACAATTGATGAAATGTTTACTCCCTTACTGATAATTAAATCTAGATTGTGTCCACGATTGTGTGTGGGTCCATGTACATGTTGAGTCAGATCAAACGTGTTTAAAACAGCTGTGACATCTTTTGCCATAATGCTTTCTGGCTTATCTTTGTGAATGTTGTTAAAATCTCCAGCAATAGCAAAACAGTCAAACTCTGAGGAAATCATTGATAACAGTTCTGTAAAGTCCTCAACAAATGCTGGAGAGTATTTTGGGGGCCTGTAAATAATAATAAGTAGAATGCGTGGGATACCTTTCAACACAATACCTAGATATTCAAAAGATGGGTAATTCCCAAATGACACTTGCTTACATTGATAGACATCTTTAAAAAGAGCAGCTACACCTCCACCTCTCCTAGCAGTTCTGCAGACACTCATAAAAGTAAAGTTAGGAGGGGCTGTCTCATTAAGGACTGTTGCACTGTAGCTTTCTTCTAACCATGTTTCATTTAGAAACATAAAATCCAGGTTGTTTGTGGTTATTAAGTCGCTGACTAGAAGTGATTTATTTTTAAGTGAACAGATGTTTAAAAGTGCTAACTTAACAGTACAATTTTTTTACCTAACAGAGATCTTAGTTTGATATGTCACAGGCAGCAGATTAGATTGATTTGCCACACGGTTTGATACAGCCTTAGGCTTTCTATCATGTACTAAAACAGAAATAGAGAAAGATATAGGCACACTGAGTTCCTGCTTTTTATGTATACAATTGAAAGTATTAGTATTTTCATAGCAGAAACTCGACACACATCACTGAGAGCCGTTATCAGTTGTTTTAGGTTCACCTACAGCAGATGGAGGAGGGTGTGTGTCTTGGCGTTGTGTCTGAGACCGAAGAGCTCTCACAGGACGAGGAGGGGGAGCTGGGCCCACTGGTTTTGGTGGTTGTGGGGCTTGCCGTTTTCTGGTCGAAAGCTGGGTACTCGCAGCAATAGAGTGGGATAGTTTAGTTCCAGCATAAACCAGTTCCTCCATTTTTATGGAGAAGGTCAAAAGCGGGGATGCTGGAGAGAGGAATGACATATCTAGTGAGGAGGAGTCCTGTTGCTCTGATGTGACCGGAGGCTGTGATATGTTGTCCTGGTTTCCCTGGCTGTTTTCCAAAAAGTTGTCCTTGGGTGCTGAATCTTGGAGCCATTCTAATCTGACACAGTCTGACTGTTGTGAGCTCTGTGGGCAGGACTCAGCTGAGATTGTGTCCATGAGCAGTGGTTGTTGTGGCTGCGTGGTGTTATCTCTGTCCTTGTGGGATATGTCGACGTCATGTCCATTCAGGTGCTGAAAAGAAGTCCTGTGGTCATTCATACTCTGTCCAGGTGTGTGTGTGCCATTCAGGTTGAGTGGATTGGCACACACTGATGAAGGATGATGAAGGGAGAAATAGATATTGTCCTTTAGCACTCTTGCACCCAGTCTGTTTGGGTGGATGCCATCCTGTTTAAATAGTTGTCTCTGACTCCAGAAAAGATTGAAGTTGTTGATAAAGTTCAGTCCCTTAATGTTGCAGGTTTTTTGCAGCCATGTATTAAGTCCAAGCAACCGTGAAAACCTATTTGTTCCTCTTGCTGGAAGTGGTCCACTAATGAACGGCTGAACTTTCACTGTTCTGAGTGTTTCAAAAAGTTTGTTGAAATCCCTCTTAACTCTTTCCCCGCCATTGACGAGATATCTCGTCAATTAAGAGAAAACGCTTCCCCGCCAATGACGAGATTTTCCGTCTTTCCGCAATACCGCTATTATCCCTTCCGCAACTTTTTAAAACCGGAAGTATTGCCCTATGGCAAGTTGCTGCATGTCCGTGTCTGTTTTAAAAATCGCTCTGAATGGGATCTCTATGAAAAGTCCGTCACAAATATGGAATTATTTTTGCTTTTTGCTCAAAATATGGTGTTTTTGCAAAAACCTACCCATATTCAAAAGCTGATTGCAAAAGAACCACTAAAGGTAGGATGAAACGGTTTTTTTTGTTTGAAAGCAGAGGGTCTGTTCTTTCATTTGGTATATTGTATGTTTATTTATTTAAAGAAGAACATTTTCTGGAAGGCATTAAACTTTGGTGAAAATCATGAAAAACGCTGGCGCTGGCTGGCAACTTTTTTTAAAAACGCTGGCGGTGAAAGAGTTAAGGAGTTCAGATTGCTCTTTGTGAATATCATTCTTCCCCACATGAATGACAACTCGATTTACAGTCTTATGTTTCATCAGAATGTTTTGAAGTTCCCTGTTTACATCAGAAACAGTTGCTTGTGGAAGGCAGCACGTAGTTGAGTCCCTGTTGATAATGTTTCTGATAAGTGAGTCGCCCAATATCAGAGTTCCGGGCTCGGATGCGCTCTGCACTAAGTGCCGCTGTCTGCTCGATCTTGAGCGGCGGTTAGCATCAGTGTTAGCTGCTGGCTGATTTGATCGGTGTTCAATCACATTTATCACATTTGGGGATTCCTCACTCATATTCATTAATATTTCAAATCTGTTCTCAAGATGTATAGGTAGAAAGTCAGTGTTTGCAATCCTTGTCATAGCTGTATCTGAGGTAGAGGAAGCTACTGCGGCAAAATGTGATGCTCGTGACAGTCTGATTTCTCGAGGGATTTTGGGTCTTGCTCCCTGTTTGTACCATTGATTAGTGTGTTGATCATTAGATTTATGGGACTCACCGGCTGTATGCTGAGGGCGTCCATGATGACGAAGCTCTGTTGTGTGTTCCGTCTGGTTTTGTACTCCTGTAAGTAACTTTGTTTCAAGAACAGCAATCCTTTGTAAAAGTCTGTGGCAGTTGGTGCCGCAAGTAGATTTTTGATTAAGCATTTTTGTTTTTCTTATCCTTTTGAATGAAGGCAGCTGTGTTTTTCCTTCTGGAATGTAAGCTGATGGCGGTGGGAGGCTAGACAGATGAAAAATTCCACTTTTTTGTAATCCTCCAGTCCCGAAAGTTTAACGTTGATGCCAAGCTTTGTTGTTTGAGCACTATGCTGATTTGCTGAAGTTAAAATTATAAGATAAAATATAAAAGGCGATAGAGCAAAGCGCAAAGCAGTAAGCAAGAGCGTCCGAACTGTAGCGAAGCAGGAAGTCAATTATAGTAATTCTGATAGTAATTCTCTAAGATACAAAGGTGCTAGGCAATTTAAGGCTTTATATGTGATTAGCAATATTTTAAAATGTATGCTATATTTAACTGGTAACCAGTGTAAAGATGTCAAAATAGTTCTTAGATCGAGTAAGTACTCTAGCAGCTGCGTTTTGAACCAAATGAAGGCTGTTTACCTGATTTGAGCGACATCCCCCGAGTAACAAGTTACAATAGTCTATTATTGAGGTTGGATACGCTTCTCTGCATCTGATGCAGACAGCATATGGCATATTGTTGAGACATTTCTAAGGTGGAAGAATGCTGTGTGGCAAACGTTGGAGATATGATTATCGAAAGATAGATTGCTGTCGAACATCACACCTAGGTTCTTGACTGTGGAAGATGGCACCACAGTGCAGCCATCTATGGGCAACTTGTTATTAAATTCAATATTAAGTATTAAATATTAAGTATCTCTGTCTTATTAGAGTTTAGCATAAAGGAGAGCGTATCGGCTCGTTACGTTTGATGAATGCGGAGTGTTGTTTTGCTTCGTGTTCTGTGCCTCCGACCTCTGCATATGAAAAGTGCATCTATGACTATCTTCTTTGTCTTGTTGGTATTTAGGGACAGGTTATGCTTTGTGCACCATGCGTGAGTTACTTCAACTCTACCCTGTATGTCCTCTCATCATTATTGGTAATAAGGCCAAGAACAGTGGTATCATCTGCGAACTTAATGACATGGTTGCTGTTAAAACTGGCAGTATAGTCATATGTCAGCAGTGGAACAAAAAAGGACTCCGAACGCACCCTTGTGGCATACATGTGATCACAGTTATTGTTTTAGATGATAAACTGTCGACTCTGACTGTCTGTCATCTCTATGTCAAAAAGTACATAATCCATCTACACCAGTGGTTCTCAATTCTATTCCTCTGCCCCCCCCTCCCAGAATGTTTTAGATGTCTTCTTATATGAAACACCTGATTTAATTTACCTGGCTCCTTAATTAACACACTAACAAGCTGATGAACTGAATCAGGTTTTTTATATATGGAGACATATAATATGTTCTGGGAGGGGGGCCGGAGGACTGGAATTGAGAACCACTAATCTACACACTCCTGAATTCAGACCCAGCAGCAACCGCTTTTCCATCAGTTGTTGAGGCAAGATGGTATTAAATGCTTAGCTAAAGTCAATTATTAAAATCCTGGCGTAGTTGTTCTTGTTCTCCAGGTGTGTTAGTGTAAGGCGGAGCAGGGTGAAGATTGTGTTCTCAGTAGAGCAGTTTACTCTATATGCAAACTGAAGCGGGTCCAGATTTTTTGGGAGACCTGATATGACTCATCACTAAATGACAATGGGGGTCAAGGCTACTGGACGATAGTCATTCATTGAGGGTGGATTAGATTTTTTTGGCGTGGCATAATAATGGGGCTTTTTAAACAGGTAGGTACACTGGCCTAATTGATAGATATGTTAAACATATAAAAAAACATCCTTTAATTGTTCTGCACACCCTTTTATCAAACAACTTAGGATCTGGGGTCTCATTTATAAAACGTTGTGTAGGATCCTTACTTAAAGTCTACGCAAGCACAAAAGCCAAATATGGCATACGACAAAAAATATTAAGACTTGTAAAACAAAGCAGTGCTACCTTTATAAATCACAGATCACCTGCAAGCGTACATGAATCATCCTCAGATCCCACCCTTCATGCTAAAGATGGCGGCACGCACAGATGCAGCGGCTCAGAGTTCTCCCTATATGTGCCTTATTTTATGTTTATCATGTGTTGTACATGTTGTGTGTTCGTCTAACTACACTACTGAACACTACAGACATCTGGAATTACTGGACATCGGTTTCCAACTGAAGATGACCATTTCCAGTGCCTTTCATCACTCTCACAATATTCCGGATGAGATAGCGAGACCAGCAAGATCTCCATGGATTGTTATCAGGTCTGACAGGAGACGAAGACGGAGACATGAGAGAAAACAAAAGAGAGGCTGCAGGGCTGGGCTACTGGCTAGGCTAAGGAAACAACCACTCAAACCTCCGCGGCCAAGCCTCTATCTTACAAACGCCAGATCCATGGTACACAAAATGAATGATCTGGAAATACAGCTTTCTTGTAATCGCTATGTTCATGACTGCTGTGTATTTATTATCATAGAGACATGGCTACATGCACAAAAAAAATAGAAGGTGTAAGGTAGGCACCACCCACTGGTCCAAAGGCGGTCTCCAGAGGCGTGGCGAAGGATTCTCATGCGTTTCAGTCTTTCCTTTCACATTGGATAATAAGATATGGATTTAAACATTCATTCAATTTAGTTATCAATCCCTTCGTTTAATCTGACTCCAATTTAATAAAGTATATTTATTGTGTCTTCAATTTATTATCATTTTAGTATTATCATAATTTGTTCAGATGTCTGGTTATTCTGGTTTAGCCCTACTTGTTATTGCATCCGTTCATTCGGCTACTCATGTCGCTTTGGACTCACGCACCGGCCGTTTATTAATATTTAATAATCATGCGGGCCCACGATCACAACCGAATCAGGCTTGGTCGTTGCTAGAGGTTTGACCATATGTTCGGAAGGCCGCCTTTTATGCGTGCTTATCTCTGAACATACTTTATTTAGTCCCCATAGAGGTGCAACTTAATTATTACAATATTTATTTCTAACCAGAGGTTCACGATCAAACTGACCGTCTTCTCCAATGATAGCTTTGTATAATCATGCCATAATTTAATATGCCATTTAGATAGATTAATATTGAAATAATCAGAGGTTGAGGCTCATCTGATTTAGAGTGGTCAGACAACATTTACATGTTACTCTAAACAGGAAATTAGCCTCCACGCATCTAATTTAACTTAAACTAACGCCAAGTGCTAGTCATATCTCCAAAATCCTCCGCTGATGTACTACTATGCCATCTAGTCTGGGATTTTGGTCCGGAACTAGCCTGATTTTCAGACATTGCGGAAACAAGGATACATCGTAATTTACTAATCATGTCAATAACTTTCGTAGCAGCAGAATAAATCCAAACATAACAATTTATTAACCAGGTAAGAAAATCACAATTCAATGCCAATTCACAGTTCAAATAAAATGTAACACAAATACAAACCAATAGTATTTACACCAAACAGGAAATATAAAAAACCTTTCATACCTGGTAAAGACGACACACAGTAAATTGTGCGGGATATCTGGTTACAGATTCCCTGAAATCTTTGTCAGTTCTCCTTATATACCCAGATGGAATAAACATTATGTAGACATTATTTACCAATGGAAGTTTGCAGTGATTGGTTCTTACAGACCTGTGGGAGGCACCTCGTCCTGGATACATTTGTGGTGGGGTATAAGCCCCTTGCATAGAGTTATGTTTTCTTAACTCTATTAAACCTTTTTTATTATTTGTTTTATTGCTGTGGGAATGAAACCTGTGTACCAGTCTCGATAAAACCTTTGTAATGAAATGAAACTTTTTTCCACTGTTATTTACATGTGATATGACCTTTCTTACACATAATCATCTGGTGTGCTGTAGGATGTCCTTTGTTGAGGAAGTAACAATGAAAGGAGGGGTAGAGGGGTCAGACATTTGTCTGTAGATCTACCATTTGTATGGAGATGTGATGTTTGACAATCAAGTGTAGCTCTCTGGGGAGTCTACTGTATCAAGACAAAGTTCTGATTCTCGAGAGAGGTGTTTTGGGGGTCTTGGTCCCCTGCCGTGAGTCCTGGAGGAGACTTGTTGTGTTGTGAAAAGTTCTCTTATGATGTCCTTGCTGCCTCGGGCACCTACAGGGCACACACACTGCACTCTCGGGCATCCATGCTGTGTTCTCAGGAAGGGCTGACCTTTTGGTCAGGATCAATCAAAATTCTTACAGTATTTCCCCGCTTGGCCCCGTGGGCGAATTGTAATAGGGTACCTGCGGGGTCTTTGGAACACAGGTATCTGCAGTGGGCTGAGGGCAAGGGCAGCGTGTGTGGATTCCTGTGTAGATCGGATGAGGTGCCTGAAGTAGCAGCACTGGAACATGGTGAAGGTGAAGATCAGGGCACTGCCAATGGCACACCCTCGGAACACCCAGTCCCACCAGGTGTATGTGTACTGTGCCGACCGAGTGGATGAACTGGATAACAGTTGTGCAGTCTTTCGTGCCAGGATGATCTCAACCTGCGCTTGGTTGAGGTGGTATTCAGTTTGCAGGATCAGTCTTTGTGTTAGCTCCATCGTGTCAACCACAGCTTGGGTACCTTGTTCATAGAAAGTGTCATCCCACCATGGTGAGGGCAATAAAACAAATAATAAAAAAGGTTTAACCTCTCGACGCGCACTAGCTCGCGGACGGAAGGACGTCAGTTTTTTTAATGCTGCTAACAATATATATATAGCCTACTGTGTACAAACAACAATAATAATAACACTACTATACATCGTTTAAAAGGTCTAAGGGTTTAGCATCAGTGTATGGTGTCCGTTTTGAGATTAAATTGCTCTAGTATCATAAATATAGTATTTTATTACAGAAGTCCAGATAACAACATGCATAATATAAACTGACTCCTTACCTTTGTGCTGGTATAAGGAACGCGAATCGAATCCAGTCTGTTTCAGATGTGTGAATAACCCATAAAAACTCTCCAACAAAGTACATCCAATGACCATTTTTGTCCACAAATGCGTATAATCCGTGAAATATGGATATATTTTCCATTGTTTACATCAGATTTCAGATGCACGTCTTGTAATAGATTATAATTTACAATCTGAGGACTATTTACATCGTAACACTTGTATATGAGAGCACACTCGCGTTCAAAACCAGCGCTCAAACTTGATTGTACATGTAGGCGGGAGTATAATACATAATATCCAAACAGCGCTGTCTAATATCGTGACGTCATCTGACTCGCGCGTTCCTCCAATGACTTCATGGAAAATATTGATAGACAGAACGTGTAGCCAATTAGAACACGAATTCAACGATCTTTGTGTGAAGCTTTATTTCCTGGTGTGGATACGGCATTTTATACGCTTATATAAGGATAAACAATAAAAAGAACGAACGTGTATGCATGTAAACAAAAGACTTTTATTTTGTGGCTGACTGGCACTTAGAAAAGGCACTAGTCTTACAAAAACTCTTGCAAGAACCTCATTTTTGGGTCTATTGACTTCAAACGTGAAATATAACTTCTTTAGACTTGTGGCTTTGGCCTCATTGCATTTATAGGTTTCACACATATATTTATCATTAAGATTTTTAGTGTTAAAAAAGATGTTATGCAAAAAAAATTGTATTACAATGTACTTCAGCCTCTCTAACTTTTATTTTTTTAATCTTAAAATAATTTTGAAACATGGAAAACGAAGCTCAAAGTGTCTTCTATCTAATGATACCACAGTTATGCTTATACTATAAATGGTTTAGTAAAAACAGCCCTTTTAGTGAAAGTAGGTATTTTCATGGTTTCGGGCCAGAATGGGGGTGCTTTTCAAGAGGTTAATAGAGTTAAGAAAACATAACTCTATGCAAGGGGCTTATACCCCACTACAAATGTATCCAGGACAAGGTGCCTCCCACAGGTCTGTAAGAAACAATCACTGCAAACTTCCATTGGTAAATAATGTCTACATAATGTTTATTCCATCTGGGTATATAAGGAGAGCTGACAAAGATTTCAGGGAATCTGTAACCAGATATCCCGCACAATTTACTGTGTGTCGTCTTTACCAGGTATGAAAGGTTTTTTATATTTCCTGTTTGATGTAAATACTATTGGTTTGTATTTGTGTTACATTTTATTTGAACTGTGAATTGGCTTTGAATTGTGATTTTCTTACCTGGTTAATAAATTGTTATGTTTGGATTTATTCTGCTGTTACGAAAGTTATTGACATGATTAGTAAATTACGATGTATCCTTGTTTCCGCAATGTCTGAAAATCAGGCTAGTTCCGGACCAAAATCCCAGACTAGATGGCATAGTAGTACATCAGCGGAGGATTTTGGAGATCCGATTAGCACTTGCCGTTAGTTTAAGTTAAATTAGATGCGTGGAGGCTAATTTCCTGTTTAGAGTAACATGTAAATGTTGTCTGACCACTCTAAATCAGATGAGCCTCAACCTCTGATTATTTCAATATTAATCTATCTAAATGGCATATTAAATTATGGCATGATTATACAAAGCTATCATTGGAGAAGACGGTCAGTTTGATCGTGAACCTCTGGTTAGAAATAAATATTGTAATAATTAAGTTGCACCTCTATGGGGACTAAATAAAGTATTTTCAGAGATAAGCACGCATAAAAGGCGGCCTTCCAAACATATGGTCAAACCTCTAGCAACGACCAAGCCTGATTCGGTTGTGATCGTGGGCCAGCATGATTATTAAATATTAATAAACGGCCGGTGCGTGAGTCCAAAGCGACATGAGTAGCCGAATGAACGGATGCAATAACAAGTAGGGCTAAACCAGAATAACCAGACATCTGAACAAATTATGATAATACTAAAATGATAATAAATTGAAGCCACAATAAATATACTTTATTAAATTGGAGTCAGATTAAACGAAGGGATTGATAACTAAATTGAATGAATGTTTAAATCCATATCTTATTATCCAATGTGAAAGGAAAGACTGAAACGCATGAGAATCCTTCGCCACGCCTCTGGAGACCGCCATTGGACCAGTGGGTGGTGCCTACCTTACAAAGGCTGCACCCTACACAGATGGGACAGAAACAGTGACTCTGGGAAAAACAGAAATGGGGGGCTCTGTATCTATGTGCACGAAGGTTAGTGTAACAACAGCACTATTCTGCATAGATGCTGTTCTCCTGACCTGGAGTTCATGTCGGTGAGATGCAGACCTTTTTTTCTGCCTAGAGAGCTAATTGTTGTTTTCATCACTGCAGCCTATATACCACCAGACGTTAATGTAAACACGGCACTTTCTGTGCTGCTAAACGCCATCAATACTTACCAGCGCACCCACCCCAAAGGCGTCCATATTATTGCAGGGGACTTTAATAAAGCAAATCTCAAGACTGTATTACCAAAATTCCACCAACATGTAAAATGCTCATCAAGAGGGTAGATAACATTTTGGATCATGTGTATTCTAACATCAAGCAGCTAACAGAGCTGTACCGCTTTCCCACCTGGGCCGGTCAGACCACCTCTCCCTGCTCCTCACCCCAGCATACACCCCTCTCACTCAACAAACAAAGCCCACAGAGAGGACCATCACGACTCGGCCCAGGGATGCCCTCCCCAACTGCAGGACTGCTTTGAACAAACAGAGTGGGATGCCTTCTACCATAATGACCTGGCTACATTCACGGACACAGTACTGTCTTACATCAAGCATTGTATTGGGAACGTTACTGTAGAAAAATGCATCCGAGTGTTCCCAAATCAGAAACTCTGGATGACGAAACAGGTCCGCATGCTCCTCCGGGCCCGTGACTCAGCCTTGTACAGCGCTGTGACTCAGCATTGTACAGTGTCGCTCGCACCGACCTGAGGACCATTAGGACTGCCAAGGCAGAATACAAGAGGAGGATAGAGGAACATCTCAACAACCCCAGGCAGGTATGGCAGGGCATACAGATAATCACCAACTACAGAGGGTGTGCTGTGACACCGGGAACTCAGATGTGGGGTTGGCAGAGGAGCTGAACAGCTTTTTTGCACGCTTTGAGTCTCAATCACAGCATTCAGCCACGCCACTCCAACGACTATTATTACAACCCCCGCCAGCTTCCAGAACCCCGCCACTCATTCTTGAGGCACAGGATGTGAGGCGGGTGTTCCTTGCAGTGAACCCCAGGAAGGCTGTAGGTCCAGAGAGGGTACCTGAAAAGGTGCTCAAGGCATGTGCCAATCAGCTATCACAGGTCTTCACTGATTTTCAACCTGTCTCTGGAACAAGCCGTCATCCCACCCTGCTTGAAATCTGTCATTATCACCCCAATTTCTAAAAAGTCACCCACAACCAGCTTCAATGACTTCCGCCCCGTAGCACTCACCCCAGTTGTCACCAAGTGCTTTGAGAAACTGGTTTTGAGACACATCAAAGCCTGTCTACCCACTCACCCATAGAATATCATTGTCAAGTTTGCTGACGATACAACGATGGTTGCAGAGCATTATTACTTATTACTTACTGAGCGTTATTACTTTGCATTCTGTTTATCTGTTGTGACCTTTGCCTGTTTATCTGTACTCACGTCTTTTGGTTTGCCCTTTTGTATTGTTTGCCTGGATTAGACTGCCTATTGTTATTTGATTGACTGCCTGTTTTCTGACGACCCCTTTGCCTTGTGATTTGGATTTGTCTGCTTCGATTGGTTTTATTAAACTTCTGCAAATGGATTCAGCTGTTTCAGCGTCCTCATTACAGAATACTTCGCCCACCATGAATCCAGCGGATGTCGCCAACTTTCAAGCAACTTGTGACTTCCAAAGCGATCTTCTCCAGAGTTTTTAGTAGCAATTTAGCAAGCTACAAGCCATCAACGAACACCTCACCCACTACATCCAGTAAAGACCAGCTACAACGACTAAAAAAGTGAGCGTTTCTGAGCCGGAGAAGTTTAACGGCACTGCCAAGAATATCAAGTGGTTTATTCATCAGTTAGAGATTTACTTTCATGATCATGAGGACGAACAAATATCTGAAGAGAAGTGGTGTGCAGAAGTCATGTCCCTCCTTACTGGGAAAGCTATCGAGTGGGCCACGGCTGTTTGGGAAACTGACATGAGGCTTAGTACATTGTACTCATACTTCATTCAACAACTCAAAGAAGTTTTTGAATACCCAGCAGGAGGTAAGAGCGCTTCTTCACAAATCATTCACATGTCACAAAATCATCGCCCCGTTGCTGAGTACACCATTGAATTTCAGATCCTAGCAGCACAGAGTTGATGGAACGATAAATCGCTGAAGGATATTTTTCAGCATAGTTTGGATGTGGGACTGCAGGCTAAGTTGGCATGTAAAGGAGAGATCATTCGTTTACAGAGTTTATTGCCTTGGCAGTCCATATCGATAATCTTATGCACAATGCTCCTTCTAAGTTCCACTCCCGTGCCATGACCAGTATAACTACCACAGTGAGAAAGACGCCAGCTTTCTACTCCATCACCCAGTGAGTCTATGCAGCTTGGTTTTGCTCCCCACTCAGCTGAGGAACATCTCCCCCGCTGTAACCACATCTGTGTTTCTATTGTGGAAACCCAGGACACCGCAACATCTCATGCCCTGCAAAAACTCAACGCAAGAGTAATCTGGTGAGTGAAAAACCCTTTCTACTCTATCATTCAATTCATTTCAATTTTATTTCTATAGCGCTTTTCACAAATGTAAATTGTTTCAAAGCAGCTTTACATGAATAGATGTAGGGGAAAACACAAAATAATCAATAGATAATATAAGAAGAAGAATACAGCTGTTGGTATTAACATCGGCCAGGCGTGGAGCGACTGCCTTCGGGACGTAAAGTCAAATTTAAAACGCTGTTAAACTATTACTGCAGAATTCTGAGGCGTCAATCAATTAAAACCACATATATACACAGACTGACACTGCAAAGTGACCTGAAAGATTTTTTATTGGCATGAATTGGAACGAATGATGGACATACTCCTCGCTGGAAAGTCACATGGTCTAACGTTAGTAGTTAGCCTACTGCTGTAAATACGTAAATGTAAATATGGTAAAACTGCTAAATATTGCATGAAATGCTGTTAATAAGAACATACTGCTACTACTGTTAATAAGAAAGTTTATCGTTTACAGTAACATTTAAGCGATTTTAGACTATTTGAGCGACAAAGATCCTAAAGTGAAATGTTTTCTGTGTGCATACGCGGACAAACTCAAAAGCCCATGCACTGAAACGCGCGTTTCACAAAAATCACGCAAACACATAATTTCTTTCGGCTTGAAAGGAGATATACGCACAATTTATCTTGTAATACCACAGTCTCTGCAAGTATTCTCATTAAAATAGTCGTTTATTATAAGTGATAATCTTCTCCACCGGTGTTAAAGGGACAGTTAATAAATGCTTATGTTTGAGTCATTGTTAATCAAACTACACAAGACAAAAGGAAAATCACTTCTATAGCTTTAAAAAGATCAATTATATTTAGTTTATAGAATGAAAACAGTGATATATTAATTTGAAACTGTTTCTCTACCTAATCAATACTGTTAGATCTTTCTTTATTTGTAACTTTGTTCTTTTCTATTTTATATGCTTGTGATTTCTTGATTTGTTCTTATTTTATTTTCCCACATCACTTTTTTGCTGATCTGAAAATTATTCAACCCATGACTCAAAAAACATAATGTAATTTATTTAACCAGTACTTTATTGTAAAATTAAGTCATTTTAAATTACATGTAGGCCTTCAGGTCCACCCTATTCCAATGCCAATTTAAAATTGTATGGCCTTGCGAATGATGATCAGAATATCGCAAAATGAAATTATTGCGGATGTAAAATAGTAAGGGAATTCTACTTGTTATAGCTTTCCAGATTTATCAACCCATTTAATTAAACATGGTTTATGTTAATAGTCAAGTGTTTACATTTGAAATTTACAATCTAAATTATCTGTCAGAAATAAATAATTAAAATAATGGTCATAATGTATTTTTTTTCTTATGGTGTTATGTTTTTTTTTGTTTCTGCTGGGATGTTGGGTTCCTTCCTTCTTTTTTGTCCTTGCCTTGGCCAATCACATGCCTTAAGAATAAACAAGTTAAGTTACAGCATGTCCCCTAATGAGGCCATAATATTTATTTTGGGGGAGTCCCCCCACCTCGCTGCCCCATCAGAGGCCACGTCGCCCCTCGAGCACCCTTCTCACCTTTTTCACCCCTGACCCGTTTTCATGCCAGAAAAACAACCAACTTTTCCATGACAACATCGAAAGCTCGGCCTAACAGCTGATCATAGCTGGACAATGTAAGAACTGTCCAAACTTATAACATCTCTTTTTAACATATCTTAAAATACATCAGTGCCCTGTGTTTTGCCTCAAAATGGACACAAGTAATGTTTTTTAGTAAGGCATGTTTGTTAAAACTAGTTATATTTCCTAATTAAATTAACCTCTAGTCCTAGTTTAAGATCATTCCTGTCCGGGAAACCACCCCTATATATATTTGTAGTAGTAAAGTGGAGAGTATTGTGGAGAGTGCAGTTCATGGTTCCATAGCACCCTCACCTGTTTTTACTATTTGTTAAATATAGTTTAAAAAAAAAGTTCAATAAATTTTACTTTTTAAAATTGAGACTTTTGACATCATCTATGTATCATTTTTTTAGTGTAAATTGAGTTAGCAAAAGCAGGATAGGCTCCAAATATTGGCTCAAGAAAATCGACAGCCTGTATCGATCATCGGCTAAGGCTGATGAAACAAAAATCGGCATCGGCACGGAAAAATCCATATCGTTTGATCCCTAGTGGTGGGTGCTTGCGTAGCTTCGACGTTTTGCAATTGTGCTAAAGAGGAAAGAGGGTTAATGTGATTTTCTTTAATGAGCTTGCTGAGATAGGTAGATCTGGTGGTTTTTATTGTCTGTCTTTAGTGTTCCATGCTGCACGCCATACCTATAACTTTGTGCTTCTGTAGTTTTGTTCCATTTTTCTAGCTACCTTTTTAAGGGCTGCGGTATGATGGTCATACCATGGAGCTGGCATTTTTTCTTTGATTCTCTTTTTTCTGCTACATGTTTCATTTGGGACAGGTCTGGAAGAGTGCTAATAAAGCTATCTTTAGTGGTGGAAATTATTGTTCTGGCTAGTCTGTAGCATGTTGTGGACCGAGTGATCCTATCTAGAAGTATCGTCTATGAGACAAGGCAATGGTCTAAAACTGCATCGCTCTGAGGTGATATTTCGATGTCATTAATATTGAGCCCGAGTGACAGAATTAAGTCTAATGTGTGTTTACGGCTATGCGTGGGCCCTGACAAATTTTGTTTAATACCGAGAGAATTTAGAACACCCATAAACACTAGTCCTAATGCATCTTTTGGGTTATCAACGTGGGTATTAAAGTCACCAACGATAAGACCTTTATCTTCAGTGACTACAATCTCAGACAGGAAGTCTGTAATTTCTTTAAGAAAATCTGTGTGGCCTGGAGGTCTGTAAATAGTGTCTAAGACGAAAGAGAGCTGTTTGTTGTTACGATCAGTTATTTCCATATTTAGCATTATTTCAAATAAATTAAATTTTAGTACAGATTTATGATTTACTTTAAATATTTAGTTGTATATTGTAGCTACACCACCCCCTCTCCCCTTTGATCAAGGTTCGTGTTTATAATAATAGTCATGTGGGGTGGATTCATTTAAACTAATGTAATCATCTGCTTTAAGCCAGGTTTCTGTTAAACATAGTGCATCTAAGTTTTGGTATGTAATTAGTTCATTGATAATAGGTTCTTTATTGGTAAGCGATCTAATGTTAAGAAGGCCGAATTTTAACATTTGAGTTTCATCTGATAATGTATTGTTTTCTAATTTTATGTTAATAAGATTTGTACTAGATGAGGTAAACGGTGTCTGTATTTGTTTGTTCGAGGAACAGACACAGTCGAAATGTGTTGATACTCTGGTAAAATAGACTCTATGTAAAATAGCTGGGATATATGTGATCTTGACATGTAAAGGCAGCTAACAGACAGCTGGGTAGGCCGATCTGTCTGTTTCCTGACCTGGGCCCTGGATATTCAGAAAATATCACAAGGAAGGCTATTAGTCAGATTTCTAGAGAGTATCCGGGGACGGATGGAGGCCATCTCTCTTTAGCAGGTCAGGTCTCCCTCAGAAATGCTTCCAATTGTCTATAAACCCTACGTTATGCTGAGGGCACCACTTTGACATCCAGCTGTGGAGTGACATTAATTTACTATAAGTTTCATCACCCCCGGTAAGTGGGGAGGGGACCAGAGCATATTACATTGTCTGACATTGTGCAATTTCACACACCTCTTTAATAGTATCTTTGATGATCTCCGACTGGTGGAGTCTGATGTCATTCGTGCCGGTGTGAATAACAATCTTAGATAACTTACACTTAGCATTAGCCAGCACTTTAAGTGTGGGAAAGCGCTCATGTAAGACTCCAGAGGGCTATCCACCACCAAGAAACCCAAGCCAACAGGCGTTGTCGTCCCCATCGTCCTTACCAGCCAGGTCAAAGGGTCTGGCTCTCCACCAAGGACCTCAAGCTATGGCTACTGTTCCGTGTTCTCCCCACGGAAAGGGCAACCCAGTGTACAAAAGGATATTACTCTGTATTCCACATTTGTTCTTTTTTTTTTTCTTCAAAATTAACAAGGTAATAAACCTGAAATAATAAGAAATGCAACATTCTCAAATGCATACTACAAACAGTTCAGTTCCCCTGTTCTTTGCAGGCAATAACAATAAATAACATTAATCAAAAATATGAATTAAATATAAATACACAATAATACTATTAATATACAAATATATAAATACAATTTACATACAAATATATAACAATATCAATAGCATTCAAATATAAAAATACAAATATACAATAACATTATTAGTATTTAAATATATAAATACGAATCAAATACAAATATACTAATAATAATATTAGTAGCATACAAATACATAATAATAATAATAATAATATCATCATCATAAATTTCATGTATAAGCTTCATTTTTAAACATTATACACCATGTTCAAGCCCTACCAAAGTCTATGCAAAAAGCATATAGTCTTTTTAGAAGCAGGAAACTACAGCTCCCAGAATGCCCTGCGGCAAACCAGGAAGTACTGTGTTACGTTAAATGACGGTCCGCGATTCATACAAAATTAAACATTTATAAAGCCAAAGAAAGTAAACACGAATGAAAGGTATGGCACATCAATTTTATAAGTCTAAATGTTGTATATAAGTCGCTACCTAGTTAACTTATAACTTTATAGCGTTATCTTTATCAGTTAACAGCTCAGATGTACCGAAGCATAGCGCTATCTTTAACGTACAATGAATGTAAACACAGTACAACAACATAGCATGGTAACAGAAGATAACATGAAGCATATAACATAAAGGCAGTCAAGAAACATTTGAAATGAAGAGCTTACCAAGTGGCTGCACACCGGGTTGAACGTCAATACAAACTAAATGAATCTCGCGCTTCCTTTTTAATGTATTAAACACCGGTCACATGCACACTCCTCTCTTAAAGAGACACTGCATTATTGGGCTGCTAATGTTTCTCCCTAAATGTTATTTGCAGCATTTATAGCTCTAATTTATAATAAATGTTTGATTAAACATGTACATAAGAAATAACAAAACTTGACACAAATGACAGAACACCACAAAAAACACAACAGCTACCAAGCAAGAGGTTAAGCCCAAGGTATGTTGGACCTTTCAAAATTATAAGACAAATAAATGATGTAACTTACCGTTTAGAACTGCCTGTTACTTACCGTATCTCTTCCTCTTTTAACGTACCACTCCTCAAACCGTTCCACCCATAGACCAACCCCAATGCTGAGAGTCAAGAGCCACCTCCTCTGCTGGACATTGCTGCGGAGCCAGCATTAGCTGTCAGGGAGTTGGTAGACTCTTGACGATGTGGGGGTCGGCTCCACTATCTGGTAGATTGGGAGGGATACGGTCCAGAGGAAAGGTCTTGGTCAGCTGTAGACGACATCTTGGATCCCAATCTCATTGAGGAATTCAATAGAGCCAGACCAGCAGGGGTGGTGATGGCACAGTGGATAAGACACACGCCTTTGGTGTGAGAGACCTGGGTTTGAATCCATTGTGACACACCATTGTGTCCCTGAGCAAGACCCCTAGTTACTCCCAGAGGCGTCATGCCCATTCAAACTGAGGGGGCACCTGCCCCCTTGGTTTTTTTGGGCCAATGGATTTTGCATCCAACCTCAAAATCAAATAAACGTCCATTAATCTGTTATTTGACTTTTAATCTGTTAATATGCACAATATTATACATTCTGTGCTGCATCCTTGTCACTTTTCGGAGATTTTCGCCGTTTTGATCGTGTTTTGATCATGTTACATTACTTTTATTCTGGCGGCAGCTGGCGCTGCAGTCAGAGCGCAGCCGCAGACGTCATCAGTGTCTGGGCGCGCTCACGAGCTCTCTGCTGTTGCTGGCTTGCTGCTGCATTTGGCTATCTGAGGAATTAAAACGTGTTAGAAACGCTCACAACATTTCCAAACCCCAGTACGCTAATGTGCAGTTAACCTTCTCTGTGTAGAAAATGTATGGTTTTAAATGTGACCGTCTCAACGTTATATTAGCAGAGATTCATCTTCTTGGCACAACGCCAAAGTTCGCCAAAGTTCACGCGGGCGCGGAATCTCACATGCTCACATGAGGTAAAATTTAATGCAAAAATCCGTTCCTCTAATAATTTTATCTAAACATATTTTTTAAAATCATTATTGAACATTAAAATCAATCACGTGGCTATAGCTTATGTAATTTTCGTTGTTTATATACTTTATGGATTTAAAATTACATTAATTTTATATGATAATGTAGTTGTTGTGCAAAATGCATTAATGACACAATTAAACAAGCCATTAAGACTTAAATAAAACATGCCGTTTCAGATGTGAATATGATGCAAATGTGTCATTATTCCGATTGAATAGTATTTGATATGAAAGTTAGTCATCACTTTTATTTTGGAGGTTTTTGCATGAAAGCAGGGGTTTTCAGATTGTTAGAAATGTAAGTGCCATGGAAAAGACTGAAAGCTCTATAATATTTCGTTTGATGTCTGTATATGCACAAATTTCTGTGAGCTGTTGACACTGTGCCCCCTTAAAAAAAATTGGTGCATGACGCCCCTGGTTACTCCAGAGGAGTGCGACCTCTGACATATATAGCAATTGTAAGTCGCTTTGGATAAAAGCGTCAGCAAAGTAAGTAAGTAAGACCTGACCACCCTGCGCCACAACCAAGAGGTCGCCTCCGTAACGTGCCAGGAGGTGCGTCTAGGATGGGGGGTTCTGTAATGCCACGCCAGGAGAGGGAGCCCTCGCCAAGTTCCAGCTGAGCCTCACCCTCTGCTTCTCTCATAATTTCTTGCTCCATTCCTATAAAGCATTATTACATTGCATTCTGTTTATCTGTTGTGACCTTTGCCTGTTTATCTGTACTCACATATTTTGGATTACCCTTTTGTATTGTTTGCCTTGATTGGACTGCATATTGTTATTTGATTGACTGCCTGTTTTCTGACAATCCATTTGCCTTGTGATTTGAATTTGTCTGCTTTGATTTGTTTTATTAAACATCTGCAAATGGATTCAGCCGCTTCAGCGTCCTCATTACAAGTCACTAGGAGAAGTCACACAATACCAGGTTTTTCAAAACTTATCGTAAACCTTTGCATTGCACGCTAATTTACCCTGTTTAGTAAATCTAGCCCTAAAAAATCTCATGGGGTACTTCAAGTAAATTATTTACGTAAAGGGGGTTCGGTTGTCAAAATGTTTGAAAACTCCTACTTTATCATGTATATTATATTTTCATGAGGGCTGGAGTGATTACATATTTAGTTGCTGACAGCTTATGTAACAGACTTTTAAGGGGCTAAAATGAAATGCAAGAGAAATGCAAGATTTGGAAACCAAGAACCAAGAAATGCAAGATTTGGAAACCAAGAAGCATTTGGAAACCTCTTTTGCTCAGCATAATCTAAAAATTAAGGCTTGCTGAAAAACTTGATTATTTTCGACTGGATACCTGCAATAGCCAATAAGAGACAACTTTCAACCACTGTGTCAGACCCAGGCCTGCATCCAAGTGGCAGTATTTTACCCCCACTGCTCTCCCTTCTTTATCTAGAGCCATCCGAATGTTTATTCTGCTGCTTCTATGTTGTTGCCTATGGCTCTTCTTCATTTAGCACCAGTTAAGCACAGCGTGGCGTGGGCCTTGCTCAGAGTCTTTATTGGCATACACATGGTCCTCCTACAATATTCCATCAGCTCTTGGTATTTCTTCCTCTTTCTCTCTTGAGCATCTCCCAGGGCACTTTCAGCTCTAACAAGATTAGTTGTTTTGTGCCCTCAGAGACCAAGATGATTTCAGTTCTTAATGCAAGAACTGTCACAGCATATTTCTTTTTTTTCTGAAGTAACAGTTGATTATGCTGTTAAGTTTCTGTAAAATCTCAAAGCACTGTGGAATCATTACCACAGTTGTCAGGTGTGTGGTGTGCAGTTCAGTCAGACTGTCTAGTGTGTGCCTTTGAAGGATAATAATGTTAAAAAGCTGTCCTAATGTCTGTGGTCTCCAATGGATAAAAAAATATGTTAAGATATGTTAAAATCATCTATTGTGCCTCTAACATGTTTACTTTAAAAATCACTAAGGAAGGCATGAAATGTTAATTCACGCTTAAAAATGGTTGGTTATTTTTCTTGAAACATCTTTTCGCAAGAATAATATTTATTCTATGTTTTTCATTATTGTATTGTTTTCATTGTCTCTTAACTATGATGTACTTTACCTTATCAGTGCCAGAGATGTCTGTTGGTCAACTAGAGGCATTTGAAATCTTTTTGAGAGACCATGAAGATCATTTAACAATTGAAGACAAGAAGACCATACTAAAAGAGAGGTTAGTGTAACACAGACAAGTTTTCCCATTTTCCATTTTTAATTATTTTTTAACCTTACAATAACCAGATAAAAATATGCTTTAGGCACCAGTCCTGACAATTATGAATCACCAAATTGAGGTTCATATAAAGTGCACTGTAAAAAATGCTGTGAAATTTTTAACCAATCTTTTGTGACCAACTCTTTAACCACATACCCCAACTACTTATATAAACTTACCTGCTTTTTACATAAATATATATTAGTAGTAAATATAGGCGACATACTGTCACATAAAAATGATTGATGGTGCCCTTTGACCTGCGAGGGAGGGGCTGACCTTTTGACCTGCGAGGGAGGGGTGACCTTTGACCGGACCACCCACGTCGTGAACCTTTGACCTCCTGGGAGGGGCTAACCTTTGACCGGACCTCCCACATCGTGAACTTTTGACCGGGACCACCCACGTCGCGCTGAACTTTTAACCGGACCGCCCACGTCGCGTTGAACTTTTAACTGGACCGCCCACGTCACGTTGACATGTTTACGTCCGGGGTTATCTCCGGGGCGCGTTAAATCATGTCCTCCTACGATAAAACACTAAAAACAGTGTTTACACAAGTGGTCTTCATTAAAACACATTCCATGCTCCCATCATAATTTATATAAGGTGGGGCATAATATGTATAATAAAAGCCAGGGAAATCAGAGTTACGACAAAATCATAACTTTTTTTACGAAAAAAATGTAACTTTTAACATGCATTGAAATTTTAACATGCACCTTTTTAGAATGCGTGACATCGTTATAATCTGCCATGCTGGCATTGAAATATTGTGAAATCCTCTCATTGATTAGTTTCATTAAACACAATTTTTTATGTGAAATGATCAAAGAAATTAAGTGTTCTTTCTTTTCTTTTAAACGTCATCCTGGCTTATAAGGCTATATTCATGGTGAGAATAAGCTGTAATTATATAAAGTAAGATTAGAAAAGATGTTTAAAATGAACTTTCTCTAATAATCTTAGTACTAGGTATGGATTCGCCTGATTAAAAAACATGATCAAAAGTATCAACAGAATAAAAAATGCTTCTCACAGCAGGAGATGAAATACAATCTAAAAGAATAATGAACATTGAATTCTGTCAAGATTAACATTTTTGGTGTATTTTCTCTAGAGATTAAAAACAATGCGTCATTTTTAAATGTCCTATTCTGCATTTTGTATAGATGACCTGTTTTTCAAAACAGAAATTATGTTTTTTCAAATAAACTGTTCAATACAAAGATATGGTCTTCTGCCACTTACACAGATCGTAGTCCTTAAAGTTGCATTCCTGAGAGATGCTTCCACTCCGAATCGTAAATCGTTATGGCAGTGCCCGGGTGAGGACCGAGATATTTTGTTTTTTAACTCGTAAAGCATGTCCAGTCCTCCTGCGATAGCAGGACTGTGTTTATACAAGGGGCCTGCATTAATGCAGATTGCGTTGCTTTCATCATACTAATAAGTACAGCATAAGTAAAGACAAAAAGACACATATTACAAAACATTACTCGTCTAAAAACTGAGACTTTTAACTTTAGGTTATTAGTATATTAGGTTTAGTATAGTTTTCAGACTTTCAGAAAGAACTCATCAACTTAAAGAATAAAGCACTTATCAATTACATTTATTTTAATCTCAGAAACACATTTTCGTCTAGTATTTATTATTGCACCTGAAATACAAGTACCTGAGACATGCTCACACTCCTTAGCCAAAACACTAAAACTTTTAGTGCTT